>NC_092242.1:69696019-69878519 GCF_036320965.1 Panulirus ornatus
CAGCTTCTGCGTAGCAGGCTTGTAATGTTGATTATTATATGTGGTTTATAGGACAGAGTGGAGACTGGATTATTCAACACATTTATGTTGTTAGAAAGTTGAACTGTAGTGCTTTGAAATTGAACCGAGGAAAATGACTTGACTCATAGATGAAAGACATAGGGAGACATTGCGTCTAGGTATTGTTCGAATGGACTAAGTTACTGCTTCTCCATCCAGAGATGCTGTACAGGTTCGAACTGAGAGAGAAATTATGTTCGGTATGAGAAAGAGGAGCTTTAGAGGGAAGAAGAAGAAGAAAAAGAAGAAGAACCTGCTACACTCTCAATGTAGACAGAAGCATCCCCTGATGCTTTGAACCGCATCACCGGCTTACCCTCATGGCCAAGAATGAAGCTCTAAATCACACACTGCTCTCGCAACACCATTTACCCAAGACAGCACTTGCCTGTGTTCTGGCAGGCTTACTACGTCTGCCCACAACCACAGCCAATGACACTTAACCTACCTACAACACCCGCCGCCCAGGACACTACTACTTACTACACTCGAAGCATAGGATACCACACCTACTTACTACACCCGCGGTGTAGGACACTGTGCCTACCTAAATCTACGGCCCAGCGTACTACACCTACTTACAGTCGCGGAGAAGGACGCTAAACCTACCTACACCCGCGGCCAGGACAACACATCTACCTGCTTCCTCAAATAACAAACCTAAAAAAAAAAAAAAAAAAAAAAAAAATGGTTGACGCTTACAATGTGCTCCTTGCAAGATATCATATGCATACATTTTTTTCTGACAAATTAATGAGTGTTGGAAATAACCATGATTTAATTAACGAAAGATGAGATAAAGAAGTTAGTTACCAAAGAAAAGTAATTTACCTACAGAAAAGTTAATTTGTTCCTCAAAATAAAAGTTTCAGTGAGTGATGAGTTATTAGTGAGACAAAAGGCCTGGAAATAGTCTTAAAATTGATATGAGTGGAAGTGTGTCTGTGTGTGTGTGTGTGTGTGTGTGTGTGTGTATCCATTTTTAAAACGGGAGAGAGTCCTACGCTCGTGTGTGTTTATCTCTTCATAATGGCCTGTTTGTACAGTATGCTACTGGAAATAGCGCAGCCTCGGGTTGCATGATCTACCAGGAAGAGGTCCTGGGTAACACCAGGATTCATTCATAGAAAATGGTCCAGGGATAATTATAAATAAATAGATACACTGTGGGCAGAGAGGCCCATAGTCATGGAACTCCCACGTCCTGAACGTTCTGTACCATCAGGTAGCCTCTGTAAACCTCTGGTAAACTGCCTGCATTAACGGTTCCCGTGTTTATACTTTCTGAGTATAGACGCATTCATGGGCCGCCCAGGGTTGAGCGCATAGGTTCCAATCCTGGTTGCGGCAATCGGTCCACAGTCAACCCAGCTGTTCATCCACCCCTACAGGTTGGTCGATGAAATGGGTACCTGCTCAGGCTAGGGTATATATATATATATATATATATATATATATATATATATATATATATATATATATATATATATATATGAAGACCGGGTCACTGTCGACGTTCGTTCATATGATCCAGAAGCTTGAAGGGCTGTACCCAAGTCTCTCTCTCTCTCTCTCTCTCTCTCTCTCTCTCTCTCTCTCTCTCTCTCTCTCTCTCTCTCTCTCTCTCTCTCTCTCTCTCTCTCTCTCTCTCTCTCTCTCTCTCTCTCATACATTAAGTCGGCAGAAAATAGAATGATAAAGTAGTCCCTGGTAACATAATCACAGTGGGTATATGTGCGACAACCGCGGAAGAAGTTAATGGGAACAAAAAATTCTTATCAGTCCTGACACAAGATGCAGCCATTGCGCTTCCTTGACAATGTCATGTGTGTGTGTGTGTGTGTGTGTGTGTGTGTGTGTGTGTGTGTGTCTGTGTTTGTGTGAAGAGCTTCTTTTCTTTAGTTACATATTGGTACTGACCGGGGAGGGAATTCTTCACTCGTGGGGTTCCGTTTCTTGAACATTCTTTGCTGTATGATTATCATTTCTGTATACAACTTGTGTATTACAGAGAGAGTTTTATACTCATGTTGCCCGTTTTTCCCAACCTTGTACATGTTGTGCCATGTGTTTACTTTTATGTACACACACAAAAAAAAAAAAAAAAACGCAAGAAAACCTCAAATTTATGTTTTATAAATTTTCTCTTTGGGTCTCAGAAGCTCAGCAAAATTGCTCACCCTCTTGAAAATAGGGTCATGTGAATGAATGGGAAGGACTTGGTGCAGCGGTGATCAAAAGGACTTTTCTTTATCGTAAAATGAATGAAAAAATTATTTAATAACGAAATTTTTACAGGTTTACACTAGATTCAACACGCCTACTAATCTTCAGAAAAAGATTGAAAAGAAGGATGAAAATATATCATAAAAAAGAATATATGAAAGCCAGAAGTTTTGAGGTCACGAGGAAGTAAATTTACAATATGTTGCCAGAAAATGATAGAACAAAAAGTTTGAATGAATATAGTTATTTTACAAGAACCGCACGGAAAGATACTATCCACAAAATACTTCATCCTATTTATTAAGGCCTAAACAAGTTGGTGCGAGACGTTACAGTAATCTGTGAAACTTATACGATTATGAGGTTACACACACACACACACACACACACACACACACACACACACACACACACACACACACACACACAAACACACTCTTCTTGTAGGGACTCGTAGGTAAGAAAATAGGTTTCTCTCTCTCTCTCTCTCTCTCTCTCTCTCTCTCTCTCTCTCTCTCTCTCTCTCTCTCTCTCTCTCTCTCTCTCTCTCTCTCTCTCTCTCTCTCTCTCTCTCTCTCTCTCTCTCTCTCTCTCTCTCTCTCTCTCTCTCTCTCTCTCTCTCTGAAAAACAGATACTTCTTATTACAAGATAACACCTGTATTGCGTTTTATGGTCCATGGACATGGAAAGAAGTGGGATGCTTGGTGAGTGTGTGGCAAGAGAGAGCGAGATTAATCAATACCACACAGAGAGTTACCGACAAGATGCTGTCATCATGAAGTAGTGTAATTAAGTACATGTTCCCATCAGAGAGAACTGATCTCTCCAAGTTGGGATACAAGAGCTTAAGTACTTATTCAGGCAGGTGCCCTCCGAGGGTAGATGGCTTACTGAAATAAGTTTCTTCTAGTATTCATAGGTGACCCATGCTGTACCGTCCACACCTGTGTGTGACCCATGCTGTACCGTCCACACCTGTGTGTGACCCATGCTGTACCGTCCACACCTGTGTGTGACCCATGCTGTATCGTCCACACCTGTGTGTGACCCATGCTGTATCGTCCACACCTGTGTGTGACCCATGCTGTGCCGTCCACACCTGTGTTCGACCCATGCTGTACCGTCCACACCTGTGTGACCCATGCTGTGCCGTCCACACCTCTTGTGTGACCCATGCTATACCGTCCACACCTGTGTGACCCATGCTGTGCCGTCCACACCTGTGTGTGACCCATGCTGTGCCGTCCACACCTGTGTGTGACCCATGCTGTACCGCCCACACCTGTGTGTGAGCCATGCTGTGCTGTCCACACCTGTGTGTGACCCATGCTGTGCCGTCCACACCTGTGTGTGACCCATGCTGTGCTGTCCATACCTGTGTGTGACCCATGGTGTGCCGTCCACACCTGTGTGTGACCCATGGTGTGCCGTCCACACCTGTGTGTGACCCATGCTGTGCTGTCCACACCTGTGTGTGACCCATACTGTGCCGCCCACACTTGTGTGTGACCCATGGTGTGCCGTCCACACCTGTGTGTGACCAATGCTGTGCTGTACACTCCTGTGTGTGACCCATGCTGTGCTGTCCACACCTGTGTGTGACCCATGCTGTGCTGTCCACACCTGTGTGTGAGCCATGGTGTGCTGTCCACACCTGTGTGTGACCCATGCTGTGCTGTCCACACCTGTGTGTGAGCCATGGCTGTGCTGTCCACACCTGTGTGTGAGCCATGCTGTGCTGTCCACACCTGTACGTGGACGCCATCTGAACACGACCTTTCGACCTTACCCTTGTGTGTGACGTCAAAGGCCAAGCCATATATTCATGGGTCATGCCGTCGTGCTCAAGGGTTGTACCGGAATGCTAAAGAGGTTAAGGACGTGTACCTGACACCAAGATGCTTACTTATATTCATGATGATGATTTTTTGCTCTGTCTTGCTCTCCTCCTCAAGTCTGGCACACAGTGTGCCTGTTCCGTCTGACCTCCTTCGATTCTTTCATCCATTTTCCCATTCCTCATATCATTTTCATCAGTCTTTTCTTCCAGTTTCTTATAACTGATCTGTTCTTTCCTCATCCTCCTTCTCTTGATCCCTCCTGCCCGGCCCTCATCCTGTATTGCCTCTCGGAACGCATCATAGTCTTCGTCAATCTTTTCCCCTTCTTGGGTACGAAAAGCCAGCGTTACCAATATTTACAGCATCTTGTTGCACCATGTTTTGCTCCCTATTTCTCTCTCTTTCTCTCTCGCGCGCGCACACACACACACACACACACACACACACACACACACACACACACACACACACACACACACACACACACACATATATATATATATATATATATATATATATATATATATATATATATATATATATATATATATATATTTTTTTTTTTTTTTTTTTTTTTTTTTTTTGCTTTGTCGCTGTCTCCCGCGTTTGCGAGGTAGCGCAAGGAAACAGACGAAAGAAATGGCCCAACCCACCCCCATACACATGTATATACATACGTCCACACACGCAAATGTACATACCTACACAGCTTTCCATGGTTTACCCCAGACGCTTCACATGCCTTGATTCAATCCACTGACAGCACGTCAACCCCGGTATACCACATCGATCCAATTCACTCTATTCCTTGCCCTCCTTTCACCCTCCTGCATGTTCAGGCCCCGATCACACAAAATCTTTTTCACTCCATCTTTCCACCTCCAATTTGGTCTCCCTCTTCTCCTCGTTCCCTCCACCTCCGACACATATATCCTTTTGGTCAATCTTTCCTCACTCATTCTCTCCATGTGCCCAAACCATTTCAAAACACCCTCTTCTGCTCTCTCAACCACGCTCTTTTTATTTCCACACATCTCTCTTACCCTTACGGTACTTACTCGATCAAACCACCTCACACCACACATTGTCCTCAAACATCTCGTTTCCAGCACATCCATCCTCCTGCGCACAACTCTATCCATAGCCCACGCCTCGCAACCATACAACATTGTTGGAACCACTATTCCTTCAAACATACCCATTTTTGCTTTCCGAGATACTGTTCTCGACTTCCACACATTCTTCAAGGCTCCCAGAATTTTCGCCCCCTCCCCCACCCTATGATCCACTTCTGCTTCCATGGTTCCATCCGCTGCCAGGTCCACTCCCAGATATCTAAAACACTTCACTTCCTCCAGTTTTTCTCCATTCAAACTCACCTCCCAATTGACTTGACCCTCAACCCTACTGTACCTAATAACCTTGCTCTTATTCACATTTACTCTTAACTTTCTTCTTTCACACACTTTACCAAACTCAGTCACCAGCTTCTGCAGTTTCTCACATGAATCAGCCACCAGCGCTGTATCATCAGCGAACAACAACTGACTAAAAGGGGAGGGAGCGGGGGGCTGGAAATCCTCCCCTCTCTTTTTTTTTTTTTTAATTTTCCAAAAGAAGGAACAGAGGGGGCCAGGTGAGGATATTCCAAAAAAGGCCCAGTCCTCTGTTCTTAATGCTACCTCGCTGACGCGGGAAATGGCGAATAGTTTAAAAGAAAGAAAAGAAATATATATATATATATATATATATATATATATATATATATATATATATATATATATATATATATATATATATATATATATATATGTTGGGAAGGATCACAATTTTGCGCGTGATCAAGATATTCCTATGAGTTGTATGTTTTGGACAATCACATGTTTACCAAATGGCGTCCTAGCTTCGTCTCTTCGATGTATATCAACTGAATATTATATTTTTCTCTTGTGTCTCCCCTGATGATGTGATTATTAACGAAAGTGCACTTGGGAACTTATCGTGTTTCATTTTCCCCGTGGACTCATAAGAATATATATATATATATATATATATATATATATATATATATATATATTATCCCTGGGGATAGGAGAGAAAGAATACTTCCCACGTATTCCCTGCGTGTCGTAGGCGACTAAAAGGGGAGGGAGCGGGGGACTGGAAATCCTCCCCTCTCGTTTTTTTTTAATTTTCCAAAAGAAGGAACAGAGAAGGGGGCTAGGTGAGGATATTCCCTCAGGGGCCCAGTCCTCTGTTCTTAACGCTACCTCGCTAACGCGTGATATGGCGAATAGTTTAAGAGAGAGAGAATATATATATATATATATATATATATATATATATATATATATATATATATATATATATATATATATATATATATATATATATATACTTTCATAGAACACATAACCCTGCGACAAGGTTCGAACCCTGGCTGTTGAAGGGTTATGTATTCTGTGATATATATTGGATGAAGCACCACCGCACTACCACAGCCTCTCATAGATGCACCTGTGTGAACGGAAGTGCGATGGAAAACAATAGAATCATAATCATTGTACAGTATATGTAGAAAGGTAATTGAAAATGTTTCAGTTTGCAAATCTAATATTCATGTATGCAGATTGGATGGACGTTAGATAAATAAAAGGCGAGGTAATAACTTTTCAAAATTTTGCTTGTTATTTCATGTAGAAATTTCGATTTAGGAAACCCCACTTTTTTCCTTCCTTTTTTTGACGGATAAACAGATTCATAGTTCACTCAGCCAGCATATTGAGCAACTCACTTGCTTTGGGTTCCCACACACTCAGCAAACGCAACCATCCCAGTATACACAGCTTTGCTATTTTGGATAATTGCTTAAGCCTTTGCATTCACCCAACACTCTCAGAAGCGCCTTTATTTACCAAACACAACACATCATTCAGCTAACACACTAAAATTGACTCAGTTTTGCATTTTAGATAATTGTTCAGATCTTTGTATTCACCCAACGATCACAGAAGTTCGTTTGTTCAATAAACACAACGTTTGACAGCGTGCTTAACAATACCATGAACTCTGCACTCACTTGACGAACACAAAGCTATTCACACAACATACTTATATATTCTTACATCCTCCTCAGTATTACGAAAGCACGTGCAAACCCACAATCAGAGATCTAACTAGACAACACCATCCACAACTATAATCATACCTTCATCCATGAGAGTAACTGCAGCCGTAGCACACCTGTCTACGATCTTAACCCACAACCACTCGAACGAACCCACAATTAAACATCCTATAGCACAACCAGTCTCATGAATGACAGTTTAGCCTGCTGTCAAACTTAGTCAGGAGATCCAGACAGCACAGTTGTGAAGACTATAATATACACTCACAACAACTAAAAGGCCAAAAAGCGAGACCCATTGACGCCTACCTGAAAATGTTTGTGGATGATGCCATTGTTATGAGGGATGTAAAATGTGAGAAGGATTGCATCATCTTACAAGGGGATCTAAATAAACTCCAAAATTAGTCTGATACAATGGTTTATCAATTTTTTCCCCAATTTAATGTAAAGGAATAGGCATGAAATAAAGTGAATGGTGTCGATCTAATATTATCTATCATAAACAAGTTGCAGGAGTCTGTATGTGAGAGAGACCTGGAAGTCAGGAAACAATCTATCCGCTGGCAAATATTAGATTCCATTCAAATATATGGATAAGAAAATATTCAGCTTTATGTTCACATCCTATATCAGGCCAAAACGAAGATTTGATTCTCAAGTACAGAAAATTCATAGAGAAGGTACAGAGGAGAACAACAGAGAAAGAACCAAAATTAAAATGGCTGAGTTACAGGGAAAGGTTAAAGGAAAGAGAGAAGAGTAAGGGGCGATCCGATCCCAGCCATTCAGGTTTCACCAGTTAGATGATATAGATACTTAACATTTCTTCGAGATTTGCAAGGATAAAGCAACCAACGGCCACTTCATGAAGTTTATCAAGAAACTTGTCATAAAAGATGCAAAAGAAAGTGTTTGTATAGCATCAGTGGTAAATGAAAACACAGAATGGAAATATTGACCCACAAATGAAGAGCTCTCTCCCCATTTAGTAAAGTTAGGGTATCACTTGATATAATCCATAACTAAACCAAGAGCCTTATCCACAAGCTAGCCCTCAAGCCATGTCTACCATGAGACACAACCACACCAGAAGTGGGCCTTCAGAACTACAGTCGGATCCATAACTGGACCTGTAACCTCATCCACAACCTGACTCACAACTCCTATAGTCTTATCAACATGTTTCAAGCACGATTCTCATTCAGACACGCAACTACCCACCACAGCCAATGGGAAACTGTATTTTGTCCCATGATACAGATTCACTTGGTCACCTTCAAGATTTCTTTTCCTTTCGAAAAAAGCTAGTGTTAAAACTGGCTTTCGCTGCACTAACGACAAGTTACTGATTTACATTCAAGATTCGGATCTCAATCTTAAAGTTTCACATCCTTTCAGATTATGTCTCAGCAGCACTATGGAGAGTTTCGAATACTTTTTCAGCAGCAGATCTCAGGTCGAGGTTCTGAAAGGGGTGTCCTTCCCTCTCTGTGGTTCCTGCCTCTTGGGGAGAGGGAGAGGGTGTGAAGCAATAACTCTTCCTCGGGGATCACACCTGAAATATACTGCAGCCGCTACATTACCTGCGTCAAAGTGCGGGACGCCATCAGGGCTCCGGGTCATTGGTCAGGGGTTTCCATCATGGTGTGGTGTTATCGATGCACGCGCCAAGATGGTTCAAGACATCAGTTCCAATAACTGTGAGAGCACACACAAGAGACGGACAGCTGCGAAGGGAAGTGCGTGTTTGGGATTACCTTTTTGTTCAATATGGGGAGGGATATCTACACTCGTGTGTACGTGTCTTTGTGTGTACTTAAGTCTATGTGCCTGTGAATAATTACCTATTTGTACTGTACGGAGAGTTTGATTACACTCGTGGGTCCCATCTCTTAAACGTTCTCTGTTATTGTACTTCATAAGTTCGTGTATGCTGTCTGCATTAACCACGTCCTCAGTCGTGTCATTCCGTACATCTTTCTTGATATGTTTTTTGCTAAATTTCATATTATATCCTGTAGTTGCTGTGTGCCTTTAGCGCTCGATATGTTCACCGTCCATATTATCCGTCTGTTTTAGACCCTAAAAAGCTGTGATCAGGTCACCGCTCACTCTTCTTTCATTCAAGAAGGACTAATTTATTAAAGCCTCTAGCCTTTCCTTGCAACTCAGCTTTCTTAATTCTGGCATCATCTTTGTTGCCTTCCTCCGGACCGTTGTGCTTTTTTGGATGCGGTGGCTAAACCTGAGAAATATATTTTGATCTAGGCATTATGAAGGATATGACCAGTTTGCTAAGTATTTGCCTATCTATATACTTGAAAGTTATTCTGTTTTTTGCCAGCAGACAGTTCATCTCTTAACCATTTTCTGAAGCTTATTTCCTGCAAGATAATCATATTGATGCCTTCTTTCACTTTGTCCCATCCTCATTGTTTTACAGATGCTAGTGTTGAATTTCATCATCCATGTATCAGACCAACTTTGAATTCTGTTTAGGTACCCTTGTAAGTTGATGAAATCCTCTGAGATTTGTATTTCCCTGATGACCTTTGCGTCTCCAGCAAGCGTATGCAGACAGGAATCCTTACCTTCAAGTATGTCACTGACATAGATAGAAGTGAGTAACGGTGCAGAACAGAACACTTTCGCACTGCTCGTCACCTCATCCCATTCGGAGATGACACATCTGACATGCGTCCTTTTTTTTCCTCCCTCACGAGATAACCTTTTATCCATTGAAAGAGGAGAGATGAAGGTCCTGTGCCGAGGAATACCCGGACACTGAAGCTGGATCTTCCTTCCCAGTAGCAGCAGCAGCAACAACAACATCAGCGGCAGAAACACAGCCATCCTCCAAGGTACAGACGTACCACGCACACCAGCAGTACTAACCATGCGATCATATGTAACGAATGTGAGAGGTAAGGCAAGACAAAATGGGAACTGGTTACTCTTTTATAGCCAAAAATTATGACACCAATTTCGTGCGGAAAGCTCGAGAATATCACCGAAGACCGGTTAAGAGTAATTACCACACATTACTTAAACCCTTCACCAAATAACATACGTCTTCAGTTGTGAGGGGAGGCCGTCGCTTGTTGTTGAGCCCAGCAATAAGAAATGTGGTGGGTTTACGAGACAACAGAAGTGGAATGAATCTTCAGGAAAAATGAACGGAAACCTCAGTTATCCGTCGTTTGTATAAGTTCTATCGGTCTCTAGAACTGCCTCGTTTGTCAGGTATCGTTGTTAGAAAACTCTCTAAGTCTCCAAAATCATCCCGTTTGTATAGAAACTTTGTAAGAGTTCTCCTTGTCCTCTTTATCCTCCTCTGTCTCCTCTTTATCCTTCTCCACCTATCATTAACGTTATTATTATTATTATTATTATTATTATTATTATTATTATTATTATTATTATTATCAATATTATCAATATTATCAGGGTATTATCCCTGGGGATAGGGGTGAAAGAATACTTCCCACGCATTCCTCGCGTGTCGTAGAAAGCGACTAGAGGGGACGGGAGCGGGGGGCCAGAAATCCTCCCCTCCTTGTATTTTTTAACTTCTAAAATGGGAAACAGAAGAAGGAGTCACGCGGGGAGTGCTCATCCTCCTCGAAGGCTCAGATTGGGGTGCCTAAATGTGTGTGGATGTAACCAAGATGTGAAAAAAGGAGAGATAGGTAGTACGTTTGAGGAAAGGAACCTGGATGTTTTGGCTCTGAGTGAAACGAAGCTCAAGGGTAAAGGGGAAGAGTGGTTTGGGAATGTCTTGGGAGTAAAGTCAGGGGTTAGTGAGAGGACAAGAGCAAGGGAAGGAGTAGCAGTACTCCTGAAACAGGAGTTGTGGAAGTATGTGATAGAATGTAAGAAAGTAAATTCTCGATTAATATGGGTAAAACTGAAAGTTGATGGAGAGAGATGGGTGATTATTGGTGCATATGCACCTGGGCATGAGAAGAAAGATCATGAGAGGCAAGTGTTTTGGGAGCAGCTGAATGAGTGTGTTAGTGGTTTTGATGCACGAGACCGGGTTATAGTGTTGGGTGATTTGAATGCAAAGGTGAGTAATGTGGCAGTTGAGGGAATAATTGGTATACATGGGGTGTTCAGTGTTGTAAATGGAAATGGTGAAGAGCTTGTAGATTTATGTGCTGAAAAAGGACTGATGATTGGGAATACCTGGTTTAAAAAGCGAGATATACATAAGTATACTTATGTAAGTAGGAGAGATGGCCAGAGAGCGTTATTGGATTACGTGTTAATTGACAGGCGCGCGAAAGAGAGACTTTTGGATGTTAATGTGCTGAGAGGTGCAACTGGAGGGATGTCTGATCATTATCTTGTGGAGGCTAAGGTGAAGATTTGTATGGGTTTTCAGAAAAGAAGAGTGAATGTTGAGGTGAAGAGGGTGGTGAGAGTAAGTGAGCTTGGGAAGGATACTTGTGTGAGGATCTACCAGGAGAGACTGAGTACAGAATGGAAAAAGGTGAGAACAATGGAAGTAAGGGGAGTGGGGGAGGAATGGGATGTATTTAGGGAATCAGTGATGGATTGCGCAAAAGATGCATGTGGCATGAGAAGAGTGGGAGGTGGGTTGATTAGAAAGGGTAGTGAGTGGTGGGATGAAGAAGTAAGAGTATTAGTGAAAGAGAAGAGAGAGGCATTTGGACGATTTTTGCAGGGAAAAAATGCAATTGAGTGGGAGACGTATAAAAGAAAGAGAGGAGGTCAAGAGAAAGGTGCAAGAGGTGAAAAAAAGGGCAAATGAGAGTTGGGGTGAGAGAGTATCATTAAATTTTAGGGAGAATAAAAAGATGTTCTGGAAGGAGGTAAATAAAGTGCGTAAGACAAGGGAGCAAATGGGAACTTCAGGTGAAGGGCGCAAGTGGGGAGGTGATAACAAGTAGTGGTGATGTGAGAAGGAGATGGAGTGAGTATTTTGAAGGTTTGTTGAATGTGTTTGATGATAGAGTGGCAGATATAGGGTGTTTTGGTCGAGGTGGTGTGCAAAGTGCGAGGGTTAGGGAAAATGAGTTGGTAAACAGAGAAGAGGTAGTAAAAGCTTTGCGGAAGATGAAAGCCGGCAAGGCAGCAGGTTTGGATGGTATTGCAGTGGAATTTATTAAAAAAGGGGGTGACTGTATTGTTGACTGGTTGGTAAGGTTATTTAATGTATGTATGACTCATGGTGAGGTGCCTGAGGATTGGCGGAATGCGTGCATAGTGCCATTGTACAAAGGCAAAGGGGATAAGAGTGAGTGCTCAAATTACAGAGGTATAAGTTTGTTGAGTATTCCTGGTAAATTATATGGGAGGGTATTGATTGAGAGGGTGAAGGCATGTACAGAGCATCAGATTGGGGAAGAGCAGTGTGGTTTCAGAAGTGGTAGAGGATGTGTGGATCAGGTGTTTGCTTTGAAGAATGTATGTGAGAAATACTTAGAAAAGCAAATGGATTTGTATGTAGCATTTATGGATCTGGAGAAGGCATATGATAGAGTTGATAGAGATGCTCTGTGGAATGGAAGGTATTAAGAATATATGGTGTGGGAGGCAAGTTGTGAGTAGCAGTGAAAAGTTTTTATCGAGGATGTAAGGCATGTGTACGTGTAGGAAGAGAGGAAAGTGATTGGTTCTCAGTGAATGTAGGTTTGCGGCAGGGGTGTGTGATGTCTCCATGGTTGTTTAATTTGTTTATGGATGGGGTTGTTAGGGAGGTGAATGCAAGAGTTTTGGAAAGAGGGGCAAGTATGAAGTCTGTTGGGGATGAGAGAGCTTGGGAAGTCAGTTGTTGTTCGCTGATGATACAGCGCTGGTGGCTGATTCATGTGAGAAACTGCAGAAGCTGGTGACTGAGTTTGGTAAAGTGTGTGAAAGAAGAAAGTTAAGAGTAAATGTGAATAAGAGCAAGGTTATTAGGTACAGTAGGGTTGAGGGTCAATTCAATTGGGAGGTGAGTTTGAATGGAGAAAATCTGGAGGAAGTGAGGTGTTTTAGATATCTGGGAGTGGATCTGGCAGCGGATGGAACCATGGAAGCGGAAGTGGATCATAGGGTGGGGGAGGGGGCGAAAAGTTCTGGGAGCCTTGAAGAATGTGTGGAAGTCGAGAACATTATCTCGGAAAGCAAAAATGGGTATGTTTGAAGGAATAGTGGTTCCAACAATGTTGTATGGTTGCGAGGCGTGGACTATGGATAGAGTTGTGCGCAGGAGGATGGATGTGCTGGAAATGAGATGTTTGAGGACAATGTGTGGTGTGAGGTGGTTTGATCGAGTAAGTAACGTAAGGGTAAGAGAGATGTGTGGAAATAAAAAGAGCGTGGTTGAGAGAGCAGAAGAGGGTGTTTTGAAATGGTTTGGTCACATGGAGAGAATGAGTGAGGAAAGATTGACCAAGAGGATACATGTGTCGGAGGTGGAGGGAACGAGGAGAAGAGGGAGACCAAATTGGAGGTGGAAAGATGGAGTGAAAAAGATTTTGTGTGATCGGGGCCTGAACATGCAGGAGGGTGAAAGGAGGGCAAAGAATAGAGTGACTTGGAGCGATGTGGTATACCGGGGTTGACGTGCTGTCAGTGGATTGAATCAAGGCATGTGTATGGGGGTGGGTTGGGCCATTTCTTTCGTCTGTTTCCTTGCGCTACCTCGCAAACGCGGGAGACAGCGGCAAAAAAAAAAAAAAAAAAATCAATATTATTATTATTATTATTATTATTATTATTATTATTATTATTATTATTATCATTATTAATATTATCATTATTATTATATTTTTATTATTCCCACTTCATTTATCTTGATACTTTCTGTAGTACATGACACGGACCCTCCAGACATCAGTGCTGATCTTCCTGACGTGACCAGGAGGTTCAGGGAATATATTAAACCGTAATGGATAACCCATTAGGTTAATAGCGGCCGTTAATCACCACCATTGGTTGGCATTCATATTATCGACATTCTAGGCTGCGATTCATATTATGAAACTCGATCAATGTGAGTAACATTATTCGTGAAATACTTCGTTGATGAACCAAAACTATCGGTAATGACTTAATATAAGAGTTATCCATCTTAGAATCATAATTGGTCCAGCAAAAAGAAAAGTGTTCCCCTCTCAAAAAAGAAGCTTCATCTCTGAAACTGTGCCCCTCCCGTAGACCTCAAGATTTCTCGTAGACCTCAGGACCCTGGTTCATGACCTCCTCCAGCGACAGAGAACCTAGGACATGGCTTCAAGAGCTCGTGCACCCGATTAATAACCCAGAGGTTCACAGAGTCGAAAGGTAGATCGCTGTTAGGGAGGGGACTTTAGTTCCCTGGGGTCCAACGACACTGATAGTGGGTGTCACTTCTAAAGAAACCCACTGACACTGGTGAGAGCCGTCAGCTCTTTGAAGACACCTTCTGACATTGATGTGAGGTGTCAGCTCCCTCAGAAGACCTACTGACACTGGTTAGATGTCAGTTCCATGAGGAAACCCTTCGAAACTGACGGAGACGCGTCAGTTGCCTGAGTACAGACATTGATATTATCGGAGGCGTCAGTTCTCTTTGCATAATCCACTGACACTGAGGGAGAAGTTGTCAGGTCGCCTGGAGAGACCCACCGATACTGCTAGGGATGTTCTACACTTCCTGAGATCTCATATTTTGAACTTTCTCGTGTCATGCCAATTATTAAACTTCAATGTGCTGCCCGCATCCACTGTCTCCTAAGTTTATTCCATTCATCCACCATTCCTACCCTATAAAAGTACTTTATTGTACACCCTTTTCAACAGCTATCTTGCTTGCATAATTGTGTGTGTGTGTGTGTGTGTGTGTGTGTGTGTGTGTGTGTGTGTGTGTGTGTGTGTGTGTGTGTGTGTACAGACGTGCGCATGCGTGCGTGCGTAATGTCAAGCGTTCACCCTAGTCAAGCGCTCATCATCAGTTCAGTCTATTTCTAATGCTTTCTATTGCCGTTTCAGTCAACGATATCCACACAATTGCCTCTTCCTCATCCTCACTGAATGACAAACCTGACTGTAATCCCGCCCTAGCCCATCAACGACAACCCCCACCTCAACCTCGCCAGTCTACTAAAACGACAAACTCTCACGATCCCCAATTCAATGATACCTTTTCACGCTCAGAGCAACCCATACCTACCTTCAACCTTTGCTCAACGACACCATTTCCGCTCTAACTTCTGCCCAGTCTGCCATCACCTTTATCACCCCAGGATCCACTTCGTACGTCCTTGACCACAGACCTAACCCACTCATCATCACTGACTACTTCACCCTCCACTCAGCGATGCCTTACCCATATGTATGAAGACCCTCAACTCAGCGACACTCACACCTCTATACCCCTGCTCCCCCAACTCGTCGACATCCCTACTTATTTCCCCTTCCCATGCCCTTACCTTAAACGATGCTCCTACTAATTCCTTTGCTCTTACGACACACTCAACGGCCTCCTGAGTCCTCCCCTTCAGGTAATCTCCACTCCCGACGAAGCCATCCCTCCCTCCTCCTTACCTTGCACCTCTTTCTCCATTCACCCACTCACCAGTGCACCCTCTCCCTCCTCTCCCTAATATCCAGGCCAATTACTTGACGTCCTTACTTGCGCCAAACTTGCTCCATCCACTCTCTCAGTCAAACGACGCCCTCATCTCAGCCTCAACTCCCACATCTTTCCAACAAGTCTCTCATTATACCTCCTTATCAGCCACACTTTCAGTAATACTCCCCTCATCTAATAGCCCCATTTCTTCTCACCCATTCACCGCAAACCTCCTCACGCCTCCAGAATGTCTTGCCTATTCAACAAAGCTCCGCTCTTTCCTCAGTTTTGTATGTGTATGTTATCTGTACAGTAAGGGTAAGTCCCCCAGTCTCTTGAACTTTGACAACCATCAGACACGGGAGGTTTTCTTAGAACCTTATTTTTAGGAGAGAAAGAATGAGCGTGCTCGTGATGAACAGCATTTTCTTTTTTATGCAAACGTTTCGACAGTGCGTGCATCTTGTCATCAGTGGCTAGAACGGAGAAGCAGTAAAAATAAAAGCTCGCAAATACATTTCTAAACATTAAGTACCAATGTAAACAATGTATTCTCACGGTTAACAAAGCGTCGGTTATACATCCTGGCATGTCTGAAAGAAGTGTGACTGTTAAGAACAGAGAAACACTTCAGAAGTAATATTGTAAGGTTTACCACTGAAAATAAGTGTTAGATCTGTACCTGTGAACTCATTCAAGAAAAAGCTGCGGCTGCGTTACTTGACAATAATGTACTTCCAGGATACAGCCGCCCCAAATCCTCGTAATCATTTTCACTCTGGTATTAAGAAATCAATTTCTTTTTCCTAGGTCTTATGCTTTGGTTTGACGAGTATAGACGATTCACCTCTTGCTTCCCCAGGCTCTACTCCGGCTGGTAATAGGATGAAGTGAGGGTGATCTACATATACTGAACTAGTCAGTAGTTTATTTTTACACATCGACCCTTGAGCCTCCTTTCCTCCCGTGTTGTTAGTTCTCCAGCTATGTGGTTTGCACAACATACTTCATTAGGGGACGAACCAGGCTCTTTTAAAGCTCCAGGTAAAATTCCTGGTGCAGGTACATGAGTCTTTTCTTAATGTTCTCGAACCCAGGAATCTCCTACACTTAGACCTCAGGCAGGATATGGACTAATAGTTTCGGGTTAGGGATAAAACACACACACACACACACACACACTTATATCTTCGTCTTCTTACTCCCCCCGAATCTTCCTATAATCTATATGTAAATTTCCTATGTTATTCTTCTTTACATACATATCTTTTTTTAATTTCTACTCTCGTTAGGGGACGAGAAGTCATTTGATCCTCCATTTTCCTAAGTCTCACCTGTTCTTGAGTCTTCTAGTTGAATGTGGTAGTGTTCTGCCGGGTCAGCGCTTGGAGGAGCCACGCAAAGCAGACAACTTCCGAGAGCAGTAAAAAAAATAGTAAAATTTGTAGAGAGAGAAGAAAGCGGTATTGTAGCGAAGAGGAATCGGAGGGGGGAGGGGGGTGGGGCTGCTCGAGTTTGAAAGAAGAATAATTCTTTATACCTGAACTTAGCCGATAAGTGCAGACGGAGCAAGGAGAAGCCCACTTCTCAGACGCGTGAGCGGTATTGGGCACACACATAGATGGATCAGCTTTCTGCAGTGTTTGGGCAGTTGCTGCGAGGGGAGAAACATTTTCGTACCTGACCATAATCTGTGTAGCTTTATGACTGGAAACTGACTTGGTCTCATGGGTGGTGAGGAGTTCCCGTGAAAGGTTAGGGTTAAGGTTGATGCTGTATGTACGGATAAGATCCTTGGGGTGAACTGCAGAATCAAGGTAAAAGATAGATATATGAATAACTGAACAGGTAAAAGTTAGAGTCAGGAACAGACGAAGAAAAGCCCTTTGTCCCTCACACCCATTGTCTATCTATCATGCTACTCATATCTTTATTCACGCATGTATAAGAAAGCTGCCAATCGCTTCAATAGTTTCAAGAGATATACTTAAACCTGCGAGTAAGTAACGAAACGAATGTTTTTTATGTAGAGGGAAGTGAATGTGTGTGGATCACATTTCTAAGGCGCAAACAACTGATGGAAAAACCTTCTGGAGCAGAAAAGGGTTTACGTAGGAGTGATATCCATACTGACGAATGGGGAGTAGGTGATGATACTTGAGCATGGTGCTGCCAACAGAACTACCACATAAGCAATGTTTTGGTGGTACATGTGGTCGAGGAAGGACGCTTGCCAAGCTGGAGGGATGCAAAGATTCTACAACAGAAAGTAGACAAGAAGACAAGGAAAGCACTGAAAGGAACCCATACTGCCGTTGAGAGAAACAGTAACAACAAAGCAGCTTGGATGGCGGTAGAAATTTTCTGTGATAGGCCAATATAAGGCAGGGAAGCGACAGTAACCAACCAATCGGGTCCAGTTCCTTATTCCAACACTTTTGTACATTAGTTTGTGTGAAAACTACGAGGATGGCAAAAATTCGGGGCTCGGGCCATCGACGCGAATGATGCTGTCCCGATGAGCGAAATTGCAGAGTTACAAAATCTAGAAGGAGAATGTAGGAAGAGGAAACTAAGGTTGGTTATATTACTGAGGGTTCATAAGTCCTGCAAATATCTGAGGAGGACGATCAGTGAAGGTGGTTGGTTGAATGAACGTTGAAACAATGGAAACGCTACAAATGGAAGGCACGTACTTATAGCGTAAAGAATAATCTTGAGAGGTGAAACTGTACGTTTACAGATGTGGAAGATCTTATCAGAAAGAATAGTTCAGCCGATCCTGATATATGGAACTGTTGGTGTGCAATATGGTAGTCACGGGGAAATGATAGTTAAATGATTTTTCTTGGAATTGGAGCAAGGGAAGAGGATAGAATGAGGGTAAAAGGAGAGAAACGAGGTACAGAAAAGGCATAGGATTGACTGAAGGAATCGAGGATGATTGCAGCGTTCGTATTGGCCATGTCATTTAGCAGCGAGAATTTGAGGGACGCGAGCACTCTGCCGTCTGCATCCTCATTCATCCTCCTGCCACGACAGTCAACTTTTCCTGATATGTGAATAGGGTGACCTTTGAAAGAATAATTAAGTGTAACCTGAATGAAGTGAAAGAAAAAGCAGTAACTGTGAATAGTGCTTTAATGTCCAGAGGAGCAGCGTCATCTGGTTATGACGGTTCATGTAACGTTCAGAAGTACAGGGTCATCTTGCTTCACTGGTTCCATCAGTGTTCTGTATGGCTGGCTGAGGTGGATCCTTTACCATGCAGGTGAACACATGAAACCCATCATAATTTGATGATTTCTGTGGGTTCAGATTGGCAGTATCCTGTGGAATTAAAATTGAACTTTTCCAGACGTGTGGGATGCAACATGCACTGCTGAGTGAGGGATCAGCCAAGTTCTGAGATGTCTTCCACTATTCTCACTGACACAAACCTCGCAAAATGAGACAGGGAAGTAAGATCATAATCTCCATTAGCCATCTGTAAGGATTAAGATTATACATTAATGAGGCAAGGAATACCATTACCAAATACTTACTGTGAGCTTCCACGTTGCGGCCCCCCCCCCCCCCCCCAACTTCTGTATCATCATTCAAAGCCTTATTCGGACTATCGTTAATGTATTTTTGCCACACCACTCTCTGTTTATGTCTGCATTACGTGTCCTGAATATCATTCTCGGGGCTAAATATGGCACGACAGTAATATCTTGGGTTTTAAAAGACTGCATAAATATGAGGGAGTTCGTGTGCGGTTTTAAGTTCATGGTAAAGTAAAGAGGAAGATTTTTGTACGGATTGGATACTGAACTGTGGGATCTGTGCGGTACAAAGTGCAGAGGATTTATGACTAGTTCTTTGGTTGGATATTTAACCGATATATATATATATATATATATATATATATATATATATATATATATATATATATATATATATGTGTGTGTGTGTGTGTGTGTGAATATGATGGTCACACTTATCCGTGATGATAGTATGAAGGTGACATCGTACTTCTGTAGGAGTTCATACAATTAAATTTGAAATGCATTTTTTCTATAAATTTGGCACGACATGTTTCATGGAGACAGTCCACCTCATCAGGTGCCAATACTTAACAAAGCTATCTAGATCCCAACATCACACTTGGTTCCCGCCGTCCAATACCAATCTTTCTAGGCCAAGCACTGTGATTAAGGGGGCTCAGGCGGCGGGGTTTGACCTGGGTAGCTGGGTGTCTTGAACAACGTTTTTTGTGTCCGTGTTTTCTCAGTTCTCTCATAATGATTTGCTAATACTAGGATGGGCTTTGAAATTGCCTGGGGACAAGTCAAAGTTCTTAGTAATAGCAATTGAGACATATTTATTGAAGTTACGTGTGGCATAATCAGTAGAGGGGTATAAATTAACTGGATTTTCAAGACCTATGGTGTGATAATTTTCATGACAGTGTTTAGGTAACGCATTTTTGTGGTCGTCCTTGCGTACTGAATGTCTTTGCCAGGAACATCTCTCCGTGACAGTCTCACCAGTCTGGTCTACATAAATATATTTACATGCCTTGCATTTGACGGCGTAAACGCTCCCAAATGTTGCATGATTTGGCCTATCATTTATTAAGGTCTTGCTGACGGTGTTATTGTACTGGAAAGTAACCTTACAAGCACTGTATTTTAGAATATGTCTTATGTTAGCTAAGTTGAGAGAATAGGGCAACACTAAACACTTCCAGACTTATCCTTATTTGTCACATTTTTGCTACAAGAGGCATAAAATATCTTCCTAGCTTTACAGTAAGCTTTGTTCACAAACCAGTTGGGATGATATAACTGCTTAAAGCTTTAATACGTCTTATATGACTACAATCATCTACCAGGCCAATGGGATAACATATCCGTAGTGCTCCTAAAAATATAGACATAACTACAGTCATTTTTACAGAAGGATCATGTGCTGAGAAATTATGAATATAACTCTCAGAATTGGAAGGCTTCCTGTAGAATTTAAAGGATTGTCTCCACGAAACATGTCGTGCCACATGTATAGGAAAATTACGTGTTAGATAAGATTGTATGAACTACTGAAATGCGATTTCACCTTCATATATACATTTTTTTATTATTATTTTGCTCTGTCGCTGTCTCCCGCGACTGCGAGGTAGCGCAAGGAAACAGACGAAAAAAATGGCCCAACTCACCCCCACACACATGCACACACACACACGCGTCCACACACGCAAACATACACACCCACACATCCCAACGTACACGCATATATACACACAGACACACACATATACACAGATGCACACAATTCACACGGTCTGCCCCTACTCACCCCCATCGCCACCCCGCCACACACGGAATAACATCCCCCTCCCCCCCTCATGTGAGCGAGGCAGCGCCAGGAAAGGACAACAAAGGCCCCATTCGCTCACACTCAATCTCCAGCTGTCATGCAATAATACCCGAAACCACAGCTCCCCTTCCACATCCAGGCCCCACAGAACTTTCCATGGTTTACCCCAGACGCTTCACATGCCCTGATTCAATCCATTGACAGCACGTCGACCCCGATATACCACATCGATCCAGTTCACTCTATTCCTTGCCCGCCTTTCACCCTCCTGCATGTTCAGGCCCCGATCACTCAAAATCTTTTTCACTCCATTCTTCCACCTCCAATTCGGTCTCCCACTTCTCGTTCCCTCCACCTCCGACACATATATCCTCTTGGTCAATCTTTCCTCACTCATGCTCTCCATGTGCCCAAACCATTTCAAAACACCCTCTTCTGCTCTCTCAACCACGCTCTTTTTATTTCCACACATCTCTCTTACCCTTACATTACTTACTCGATCAAACCACCTCACACTACATATTGTCCTCAAACATCTCATTTCCAGCACATCCACCCTCCTGCGCACAAATCTATCCATAGCCCACGCCTCGCAACCATACAACATTGTTGGAACCACTATTCCTTCAAACATAGCCATTTTTGCTTTCCGAGATAATGTTCTCGACTTCCACACATTCTTCATGGCTCCCAGGATTTTCGTGGGAATGGGATGTATTTAGGGAAACAGTGATGGATTGCGCAAAAGATGCTTGTGGCATGAGAAGAGTGGGAGGTGGGTTGATTAGAAAGGGTAGTGAGTGGTGGGATGAAGAAGTAAGAGTATTAGTGAAAGAGAAGAGAGAGGCATTTGGACGATTTTTGCAGGGAAAAAATGCAATTGAGTGGGAGATGTATAAAAGAAAGAGACAGGAGGTCAAGAGAAAGGTGCAAGAGGTGAAAAAAAGGGCAAATGAGAGTTGGGGTGAGAGAGTATCAGTAAATTTTAGGGAGAATAAAAAGATGTTCTGGAAGGAGGTAAATAAAGTGCGTAAGACAAGGGAGCAAATGGGAACTTCGGTGAAGGGCGCAAGTGGGGAGGTGATAACAAGTAGTGGTGATGTGAGAAGGAGATGGAGTGAGTATTTTGAAGGTTTGTTGAATGTGTTTGATGATAGAGTGGCAGATATAGGGTGTTTTGGTCGAGGTGGTGTGCAAAGTAAGAGGGTTAGGGAAAATGATTTGGTAAACAGAGAAGAGGTAGTGAAAGCTTTACGGAAGATGAAAGCCGGCAAGGCAGCGGGTTTGGATGGTATTGCAGTGGAATTTATTAAAAAAGGGGGTGACTGTATTGTTGACTGGTTGGTAAGGTTATTTAATGTATGTATGACTCATGGTGAGGTGCCTGAGGATTGGCGGAATGCGTGCATAGTGCCATTGTACAAAGGCAAAGGGGATAAGAGTGAGTGCTCAAATTACAGAGGTATAAGTTTGTTGAGTATTCCTGGTAAATTATATGGGAGGGTATTGATTGAGAGGGTGAAGGCATGTACAGAGCATCAGATTGGGGAAGAGCAGTGTGGTTTCAGAAGTGGTAGAGGATGTGTGGGTCAGGTGTTTGCTTTGAAGAATGTATGTGAGAAATACTTAGAAAAGCAAATGGATTTGTATGTAGCATTTATGGATCTGGAGAAGGCATATGATAGAGTTGATAGAGATGCTCTGTGGAAGGTATTAAGAATATATGGTGTGGGAGGCAAGTTGTTAGAAGCAGTGAAAAGTTTTTATCGAGGATGTAAGGCATGTGTACGTGTAGGAAGAGAGGAAAGTGATTGGTTCTCAGTGAATGTAGGTTTGCGGCAGGGGTGTGTGATGTCTCCATGGTTGTTTAATTTGTTTATGGATGGGGTTGTTAGGGAGGTAAATGCAAGAGTTTTGGAAAGAGGGGCAAGTATGAAGTCTGTTGGGGATGAGAGAGCTTGGGAAGTGAGTCAGTTGTTGTTCGCTGATGATACAGCGCTGGTGGCTGATTCATGTGAGAAACTGCAGAAGCTGGTGACTGAGTTTGGAAAAGTGTGTGGAAGAAGAAAGTTAAGAGTAAATGTGAATAAGAGCAAGGTTATTAGGTACAGTAGGGTTGAGGGTCAAGTCAATTGGGAGGTGAGTTTGAATGGAGAAAAACTGGAGGAAGTGAAGTGTTTTAGATATCTGGGAGTGGATCTGGCAGCGGATGGAACCATGGAAGCGGAAGTGGATCATAGGGTGGGGGAGGGGGCGAAAATCCTGGGAGCCTTGAAGAATGTGTGGAAGTCGAGAACATTATCTCGGAAAGCAAAAATGGGTATGTTTGAAGGAATAGTGGTTCCAACAATGTTGTATGGTTTGCGAGGTAGCGTAAGGAAACAGACGAAAGAAATGGCCCAACCCACCCCCATACACATGTATATACATACGTCCACACACGCAAATATACATACCTACACAGCTTTCCATGGTTTACCCCAGACGCTTGACATGCCCTGATTCAATCCACTGCCAGCACGTCAACCCCGGTATACCACATGGATCCAATTCACTCTATTCCTTGCCCTCCTTTCACCCTCCTGCATGTTCAGGCCCCGATCACACAAAATCTCTTTCACTCCATATTTCCACCTCCAATTTGGTCTCCCACCTCTCCTCGTTCCCTCCACCTCCGACACATATATCCTCTTGGTCAATCTTTCCTCACTCATTCTCTCCATGTGCCCAAACCATTTCAAAACACCCTCTTCTGCTCTCTCAACCACGCTCTTTTTATTTCCACACATCTCTCTTACCCTTACGTTACTTACTCGATCAAACCACCTCACACCACACATTGTCCTCAAACATCTCATTTCCAGCACATCCATCCTCCTGCGCACAACTCTATCCATAGCCCACGCCTCGCAACCATACAACATTGTTGGAACCACTATTCCTTCAAACATAGCCATTTATGCTTTCCGAGATAATGTTCTCGACTTCCACACATTCTTCAAGGCTCCCAGGATATTCGCCCTCTCCCCCACCGTATGATCCACTTCCGCTTCCATGGTTCCATCCGCTATATATATATATATATATATATATATATATATATATATATATATATATATATATATATATATATATATATATATATATATCCCTGGGGATAGGGGAGAAAGATTACTTCCCACGTATTCCCTGCTTGTCGTAGAAGGCGACTAAAAGGGGAGGGAGCGGGGGGCTGGAAATCCTCCCCACTTGTTTTTTTTAACTTTCCAAAAGATGGAACAGAGAAGGGGGCCAGGTGAGGATATTCCCTCAGAGGCCCAGTCCTCTGTTCTTAACGCTCCCTTGCTAATGCGGGAAATGGCGAATAGTTTGAAAGAAAGAATATATATATATATATATATATATATATATATATATATATATATATATATATATATATATATATATATATATATATATATATATATATATATGATAGTTGTACTCTCTGCAACAAAGGTCCAACACTACCATGAAAGCACTTACTGAACTGTATGCATGATGGAGGGTGTTAAAGGTGGAAGACATAGGTGTCATTCGTCTGTGTCCCGTGTGAGTGGAAATGACCCACAGCAGCCGGTTGGGATGCCCTCGCCGTGAGTCCTTTACGGCTCCTTCCTGTTTCCTTTCAGCTGCGCCTGACAAATTTTCCTCTCCTGTTTGCATTGATGAAGAGTTTCCGTTGGGTCTTAATTACAGCTAAAACCGAGTCAATTGATATTACATTAGTTTCAATATCATTATAACTGCTTAATACAACACTGACCATCAATGGAAATGACTCGCCACGTCTCTGAGAAACTCCTTACTGTACTTGCATAAGGTAACGAGACCGAGTTATCGTGTGTGTGTGTGTGTGTGTGTGTGTGTGTGTGTTCATCAGTGTGCCAGAGTACTGATAATGTCGCAGAGAAGTTAAAGACTTTTTAGTTACCTCAAAACGAGTCGACTTCCCCATGTTGGTCAGTGATTTTAAAAGCGTGGTTTTCTTAGCCCTCACGCCATTTTTTTTTTCAGGCTGTACGGAGACACGCTTAATTATTCTTCAGAAATGTAAGGAAGCTTCCTACAAGAACGTAAGATAGCTTCCTTTAGAAATGTAAGAAAGCTTGCTACAAAAAAGATCTGACGGCTTGTTACCACACGAGAAAGGGGTTCTATCTCTGAAAGTCAGAGTTACTTCATCAACCATATTAAAAAGGATAAAGATTCTCACTCTGATCTGTATAAAATGATTCAAAATATAACTGACTTCCTCTTTTCAAAAATGTAAGTAAACAAACTTAGTTATGCTAAATCTAATGATATATTCTAATACGAGAAATTTTAAGGTGTAGGAAACTTTGCAAGAGTTTTACTCACCTCGTTTTAAGCTTCAGATCATTATAGTCTAAGTCTAAAGAAGAGACATGATTATCTTATATAGGACACATTCTAAATTTCCCAGAGCACATCAGTCAATTCTATCAAATCACTGAGTCTTTCCTGACGCATAAGTTGACAGATTAGCAATAATATTTTATCTAACCCAAACACCAATCTGGTTTTGCTGTTTTAAGGGATCGAGAAGCCTAGCTAAATTGTTTCACTTTATTCATAAAGCTTTCCCTTTATGCGATGAGCCCTAAAGATTTTGCTGCTGGTACTCGAGGTTATATGCGGGGATACCATTATAATTTATTGCCACCCGGAAAATGGTGTTGGGAGGTCCGTAAAATGTCAGAGATCCAATGAGAATTTTGCTTTCCTTGGCAGCCTCTGCTGATTGGATGGTGCATCATGGAAGGGTGTTCCGAGGTCCATTTTCTCCTGGGGAATCAGTGGGGTCGTCATGCTTACCGCAAAGGTCGATAATCCCTCATCAAGATAGCAGACCATTAATTTAAGTCTGTCAACCAGGACGACGGTATGATGACCCGGCCTTTGACTAGATCGGCAAGGCCATCACTCGCTTAGGTTTTACCGTCATATCATAGTGCACCAGGCTTATATCGTTGTCCCACTACTGTACTGGAGGGCACTATCACTGTACTGGAGGGCACTACCACTGTACTGGAGGGCACTTCCACTGTACTGGAGGGCACTACCACTGTATTGGAGGGCACTACCACTGTACTGAGGGGCACTACCACTGTACTTGGGGACACTACCACTGTACTGGAGGGCACTACCACTGTACTGAAGGGCACTACCACTGTACTGGAGGGCACTACCACTGTACTGAAGGGCACTACCACTGTACTGGAGGGCACTACCACCGTACTGGAGGGCACTACCACTTTACTCAAATTCACTACCAGAGTGATCAAGAAACCCACGAACGTGCTCAAGGGTCGTACCGTCTTTCTCAAAAGGCTGAGTGATTTGTTCTGAAGGGACGCAAATATATACGACGTGATAAATGCACAGATGCCTAGTGTGACAGATACACAAAAATAAACAAGAAATTGACAAAGTTGGGGCCTATACTTGCAATATGCACTCAATCTATGCACGTGTGTCTCATGCACATTAAGTCAGAGGACTTGGTGATAAGAGGCAATAAGACGATAAGAGCACAAAGTTGCGTCACTTGATGGATGGGCTCAAGCAAAAGACGTACCGTCAAAAGGCGTTTGGGTTGCGCGGTCGTATGATTGACTGTTCTCTTTCCATGGAGCACGTAGGGGAAAGACAGTGACACACACTGCTTATCTCCCACACCAGACGAGGCTGTACAATACCCTCGGCCGGACCAACCACAGTGATTAAGTGGCTTGTTCATTTCTCCCCGCTGATCCTTACAGCCACCCCGTCACAAACACAATCACACAGTGTCAGCTCTGCTCGATCCCAGACACACATTTTGGACACGGTGATTTGTGGCCACAGTTTTTCAGCTGACTCATCTCGCAACCTACTGAAGTTAACACAGCTGCACCCTCTTCCTCTCCCAACCTCTCCTTCCTTCTCTTGTCTCTCCACACTCTCCCTTGACTTTTACGTACGCTTTACTGTGAGCTTTTTCGTCCATGAAGTGGAAGGGCAGCTTACCATTCACACGACTGAGTCGCACCTGGCTGCAGTTGTCTATTGTATGTAGCTAAAGATGACATGAAGGTTTGATATTCTCAATTAGGTCCAATAATCATGTGACACAGCAGCTTGCTAAGTATTGCGTGGTCTAGTTAGTTGGTGTGAGCACACAAGCAGCCAGCACTCGGGATCAAAATCCAAAGTAATACCTATAGAAGAGGGAAAGTGGACCAACATTGCGGTCTAGGGCAAGGGGGTCAAGTTTAGAAGTTAGCCGGGGACATTCTCTAAGTCGGACCACTTTCGACTCAACTCTTTCAAGTAAGGATACAAAGCTAGAACCAAGCCAAATGTGAGCAGTACTCCATACAAGGACGAATCATTCCCTTGTATAAACGGAGTAACAGTTCTGAAGTGGTTTTGACATCTAAACAGGACACCCAATTTCTTAGAGGCATACGTACTTAAACATACTCCAGATTTGGTCTGATACATGGCCGAAGAAATTCATCTCGAGTGAATGTAAAGTAATGAGGACGGGACACAATGAAAGAAGGCCTCGAACCGAATATTATCAAGGAGGGTGTATGAGAGAGACTTGGAAGTCGACATTATACCTAACCATGTCAGCATATCCTCACTTTAAAAGAACTGTGAAGGAGACAGTTTATCTTTAGCAAGTCACAGAATCGTTTTCAGGTGCAAGTACATGGATATGGATATATCCAGCAAACTGTTGCATCGTGTTTTAGGCTAAAACTGGAGTATGCCCCTCAAGTTTGGTCACCAAACTTAACAAAATAAAAAGAACTGAGAGAGAAGGTCCGGAGGAGGACAAAAAGGATGGCACCAGAGTAAGATGAGCTGAGTTAAAGTTAGATGAGAATTTTTTTTTATCATGGGAGAGAGATTGCAGGATGACTTGATCAAAAGGTTCAGATTCAAAAACTAGTTTTGATGATGGCAACAATGACGAGCTCTTCGAAAGATGCAAAGGTAGAACAAACTGGTGTCTTTACTCTTGCAAGATTTTTTTTTTTATAAAAGACATGGGAGATCTTATAAGGAGTGCTACTCACTTGCAGGGCCCACGGAAACTGAATATACTATTCCCAGTACAAAGGGTGGAGGAAATGGAGCATATTCCATGAACATGTCAGAAACAATACACATACTACTTGAGACACATAGAATACGTGCAACAAACAATTTGAGTATATCCATCATATGTAGGGAATATTTGACTCCTGTGACAGACGGAGCAAATATATTCGCTTGTTTAATACATCATTCAAACTGAGTAAACACGGCCTTTGAAGCATAAGATTCATGTGTAAGTTGTAAGAAACACATTACAACAACACCCGCCACTGCCACTAACACAACTAAATGTACGATGTTAAGCATCAGCGGACGGCTCACGTGAAAATAAAAGCCAGTTGATTATGAGAAGCCAACGCACAGGTTTTTCCATCATTTGCATAACGCTGTTTCGTCAAGTTCACACGAGTGATTCCCTTTGTAAATTATGGTGTATCTCGCATCGTGTCTTCCGCTAGCTGGGACGGAAAGCTCAAGCTGAGAATGAAGCAAAAAGTGTTTTACAGAGCGCTTGTGATCTTTCACTACTTATTCGTTGTTCCCGGTTCATCGAAGTAGTTCCAGGAACAGAAGACGACCCTAAGTGGTTCACATCAAGTTTAGCTGTCATATGTAATGCACCGTAACCAGATTCCCTCATAATCCATGGCCTACCTCCACAAACCTCTCCGTGGTTTCCCCTCAGTACTACATATGCCATTGACAGTATGATGCCCACTGTATACCACATCGCTCCGGTTCGCTCTCTCCCATGTACGCCTTACACCCTCTTGCATGTTCAGGCCATTACAACACAAAGTCTCTCTCACTCCATCCTTCCATCTCCTATGTCTCCCCCTTCCCTCAAGCTCTGTCCACTTCTGACATGTATACGCGTGAGATACTTGGCTAGTTTTCTCATTCCCTTATCCTCAGAAATAAAGAGAACGAGATCTCGGAATAAAGAACCATGTGATTTACGTTTTGGCAGGTGTTAAGCGAAAAACAAAGACGAGGTTTGTGTTTGTGGATTGGATTCCAGCAGCCCACACGTATCTGAGACAGAAAGAAAGACGAGGACCTGAGCTAGGGTAAGGAAAACATGACATCCACTGCAGTGCTGGCTCACTATCTCGCGGTCACGACTTCTCTCAGTCTATCTCCATTTAGCTAGAGTTCTAAAGTGAGCAATGCTTCTGCCTTTATATTTGGAGCGTGAACAGCGTAGAGTGAGTAAGGAATAATTCACGCACAGTGAGCGGGGGGAGAGCCATTGTTCTCTGGTTGATGAGTTGTCCAAATACACAAAATCATGCGATCGCTCGGGTATTGAGTTGCAATATGGGGGCTCGTGCACCTGTTATTCCTGAATATATACATCTATATATATATATATATATATATATATATATATATATATATATATATATATATATATTAAGAATACTTCCCACGTATTCCCTGCGTGTCGTAGAAGGCGACTAAAAGGGGAGGGAGCGGGGGGCTGGAAATCCTCCCCTCTCGTTTTTTTTTTTAATTTTCCAAAAGAAGGAACAGAGGGGGCCAGGTGAGGATATTCCGAAAAAGGCCCAGTCCTCTGTTCTTAACGCTACCTCGCTAATGCGGGAAATGGCGAATAGTTTGAAAAAAAAAAAAGAAAATATATATATATATATATATATATATATATATATATATATATATATGTGTATATATATGTGTGTATATATATATATATATATATATATATATATATATATATATATATATATATATATATATATATATATATTTTTTTTTTTTTTTTTTTTTTTTGCTTTGTCGCTGCCTCCCGCGTTTGCGAGGTAGCGCAAGGAAACAGACGAAAGAAATGGCCCAACCCACCCCCATACACATGTATATACATACGTCCACACACGCAAATATACATACCTACACAGCTTTCCATGGTTTACCCCAGACGCTTCACATGCCCTGATTCAATCCACTGACAGCACGTCAACCCCGGTATACCACATGGATCCAATTCACTCTATTCCTTGCCCTCCTTTCACCCTCCTGCATGTTCAGGCCCCGATCACACAAAATCTCTTTCACTCCATATTTCCACCTCCAATTTGGTCTCCCACCTCTCCTCGTTCCCTCCACCTCCGACACATATATCCTCTTGGTCAATCTTTCCTCACTCATTCTCTCCATGTGCCCAAACCATTTCAAAACACCCTCTTCTGCTCTCTCAACCACGCTCTTTTTATTTCCACACATCTCTCTTACCCTTACGTTACTTACTCGATCAAACCACCTCACACCACACATTGTCCTCAAACATCTCATTTCCAGCACATCCATCCTCCTGCGCACAACTCTATCCATAGCCCACGCCTCGCAACCATACAACATTGTTGGAACCACTATTCCTTCAAACATACCCATTTTTGCTTTCCGAGATAATGTTCTCGACTTCCACACATTTTTCAAGGCTCCCAAAATTTTCGCCCCCTCCCCCACCCTATGATCCACTTCCGCTTCCATGGTTCCATCCGCTGACAGATCCACTCCCAGATATCTAAAACATATATATATATATATATATATATATATATATATATATATATATATGGGAACTTCAATGAAGGGCGCAAATGGGGAGGTGATAACAAGTAGTGGTGATGTGAGAAGGAGATGGAGTGAGTATTTTGAAGGTTTGTTGAATGTGTTTGATGATAGAGTGGCAGATATAGGGTGTTTTGGTCGAGGTGGTGTGCAAAATGAGAGGGTTAGGGAAAATGATTTGGTAAACAGAGAAGAAGTAGTAAAAGCTTTGCGGAAGATGAAAGCCGGCAAGGCAGCAGGTTTGGATGGTATTGCAGTGGAATTTATTAAAGAAGGTGGTGACTGTATTGTTGACTGGTTGGTAAGGTTATTTGATGTATGTATGACTCATGGTGAGATGCCTAAGGATTGGCGGAATGCGTGCATAGTGCCATTGTACAGAGGCAAAGGGGATAAGAGTGAGTGCTCAAATTACAGAGGTATAAGTTTGTTGAGTATTCCTGGTAAATTATATGGGAGGGTATTGATTGAGAGGGTGAAGGCATGTACTGAGCATCAGATTGGGGAAGAGCAGTGTGGTGTCAGAAGTGGTAGAGGATGTGTGGATCAGGTGTTTGCTTTGAAGAATGTATGTGAGAAATACTTAGAAAAGCAAATGGATTTGTATGTAGCATTTATGGATCTGGAGAAGGCATATAATAGAGTTGATAGAGATGCTCTGTGGAAGGTATTAAGAATATATGGTGTGGGAGGCAAGTTGTTAGAAGCAATGAAAAGTTTTTATCGAGGATGTAAGGCATGTGTAGGTGTACGAAGAGAGGAAAGTGATTGGTTCTCAGTGAATGTAGGTTTGCGGCAGGGGTGTGTGATGTCTCCATGGTTGTTTAATTTGTTTATGGATGGGGTTGTTAGGGAGGTGAATGCAAGAGTTTTGGAAAGAGGGGCAAGTATGAAGTCTGTTGTGGATGAGACAGCTTGGGAAGTGAGTCAGTTGTTGTTCGCTGATGATACAGCGCTGGTGGCTGATTCATGTGAGAAACTGCAGAAGCTGGTGACTGAGTTTGATAAAGTGTGTGAAAGAAAGTTAAGAGTAAATGTGAATAAGAGCAAGGTTATTAGGTACAGTAGGGTTGAGGGTCAAGTCAATTGGGAGGTAAGTTTGAATGGAGAAAAACTGGAGGAAGTAAAGTGTTTTAGATATCTGAGGGTGGATCTGGCAGCGGATGGAACCATGGAAGCGGAAGTGGATCATAGGGTGGGGGAGGGGGCGAAAATCCTGGGAGCCTTGAAGAATGTGTGGAAGTCGAGAACATTATATCGGAAAGCAAAAATGGGTATGTTTGAAGGAATAGTGGTTCCAACAATGTTGTATGGTTGCGAGACGTGGGCTATGGATAGATTTATGCGCAGGAGGGTGGATGTGCTGGAAATGAGATGTTTGAGGACAATGTGTGGTGTGAGGTGGTTTGATCGAGTAAGTAACTTAAGGATAAGAGAGATGTGTGGAAATAAAAAGAGCGTGGTTGAGAGAGCAGAAGAGGGTGTTTTGAAATGGTTTGGGCACATGGAGAGAATGAGTGAGGAAAGATTGACCAAGAGGATATATGTGTCGGAGGTGGAGGGAACGAGAAGTGGGAGACCAAATTGGAGGTGGAAAGATGGAGTGAAAAAGATTTTGTGTGATCGGGGCCTGAACATGCAGGACGGTGAAGGGAGGGCAAGGAATAGAGTGAATTGGATCGATGTGGTATACCGGGGTTGACGTGCTGTCAGTGGATTGAATCAGGGCATGTGAAGCGTGTGGTGTAAACCATGGAAAGCTGTGTAGGTATGTATATTTGCGTGTGTGGACGTGTATGTATATACATGTGTATGGGGGTGGGTTGAGCCATTTCTTTCGTCTGTTTCCTTGCGCTACCTCGCAAACGCGGGAGACAGTGACAAATATATATATATATATATATATATATATATATATATATATATATATATATATATATATATATATATATATATATATATATATATATATGCGTGTGTGTGTGTGTGTGTGAGATGTGACATGGGGCGTGGGTAGTAGTGATGGATGATTGTTTGTGAGGTCAGACCTCGACCGATAGCAAACATCACCCTGTCCCATCCCACCCTCACCACCCACGTCTTCCTCCTCCGTCACATGCACCCGTCCCTCCCATGCACCTCATCCGGTACCCTCTTCCCCGTATCCTCACAGTACCCTAACAACCCATTCCATCACATACTCTTTTTTCCTTGCTGAACTTCTTTCTCCTCTACCCTTCACCTGCTTCATTTTCCTCTACCTTCCATCACTTCCCCCAACATCCCTACCCTCACCTCCTTCGTTTTCCACTGCCTTGCCCACTTTATTTTACCCTCCCCACTTCCCCTCACTGCTCCCCCTCCTCCGTGCCCTCACACTCATCATTCGTCTCTCCTTCCTAATTTGTCTCAGAGCCCAGGAAGTTCCCACCGCCCGCCAAACCATCAATATACGCGAGAACAAGACGGGGTAAGATAGTGCTCCACCCGAGAGGTTAGTCTGGAAGTCTTAAGGTCACGAGGGCGTCATTCCACCAGTGTTTAGATTATAATTAAAAATTCTATATGTGGAGAATATTTCTCTAGTTCTTCAGAGTTTGTGATGGAAAATTTTTAATCTGCAAGTATAATAACACCTTTACAGTGAAAAATTCTATACGTTTTTCGAATGTTTGTTCATATTTACAAGACTTTTAAAACACACACACACACACACACACACACCCAAGAATACGCACGCACATAAGCACATATACTCACTAACTCCCACAGGAAGACACACATACTACACACACACACACACACACACACACACACACACACACACACAATCACACATACAGCGTCTGCAGGAGCTTCCCTGCAGCCTGAGCAGGGAGACTGGGAACTTTTCTCTTGGAACTGTTTCAATAACGTTCCTTCCAGACGCTGTAAATAGGTCCGTTAGCATATATATGACTGATCGAGAGGGACTCGTGTATATTTTTCTTGTCAAGGGGACGATTCCAGCGAGGTTCAGTTTAATGAACTTAGAGGAGATTGGCGATTTGGAAAGTTTTTAAGATTAAGTCCTTGTTTCGAGTTTGCAAATATTCTGTGTGTGTGTGTGTGTGTGTGTGTGTGTGTGTGTGTGTGTCCTATTCGCATAATACGGGGAGAGTTTCTCTCCTTTTAAACAACGTTTAGAACTTTCATGTACTTTAAGAATTCAGTCTCATCACCGATTCCATTTATTTCAATATGTTTATATTAAGCAAGTTCTTTTCTACCTCTTCTATGGCACTTTCCGTGTTTATTTTGTCAGTACGGCCTCGAGTTGTTCTGTCTTTGCACTTTCAGGAAGCAGTGTTCTTTGTCCACATCATCAAACTGGTTTAGAAGCTTGAGCATTGTGATCAAGTCATCCTCGACTCTCTCTCTCTCTCTCTCTCTCTCTCTCTCTCTCTCTCTCTCTCTCTCTCTCTCTCTCTCTCTCTCTCTCTCTCTCTCTCTCTCTCTCTCTCTCTCTCTCTCTCTCTCTCTCTCTCTCTCTCTCTCTCTCTCTCTCTCTCTCTCTCTCTCTCTCTCTCTCTCTCTCTCTCTCTCTCTCTCTCTCTCTCTCTCTCTCTCTCTCTCTCTCTCTCTCTCTCTCTCTCTCTCTCTCTCTCTCTCTCTCTCTCTCTCTCTCTCTCTCTCTCTCTCTCTCTCTCTCTCTCTCTCTCTCTCTCTCTCTCTCTCTCTCTCTCTCTCTCTCTCTCTCTCTCTCTCTCTCTCTCTCTCTCTCTCTCTCTCTCTCTCTCTCTCTCTCTCTCTCTCTCTCTCTCTCTCTCTCTCTCTCTCTCTCTCTCTCTCTCTCTCTCTCTCTCTCTCTCTCTCTCTCTCTCTCTCTCTCTCTCTCTCTCTCTCTCTCTCTCTCTCTCTCTCTCTCTCTCTCTCTCTCTCTCTCTCTCTCTCTCTCTCTCTCTCTCTCTCTCTCTCTCTCTCTCTCTCTCTCTCTCTCTCTCTCTCTCTCTCTCTCTCTCTCTCTCTCTCTCTCTCTCTCTCTCTCTCTCTCTCTCTCTCTCTCTCTCTCTCTCTCTCTCTCTCTCTCTCTCTCTCTCTCTCTCTCTCTCTCTCTCTCTCTCTCTCTCTCTCTCTCTCTCTATACACCTAGCCTCCACTGCCCACTTCCTTTCGTATTTCCATCTTTTTTATTGTTTTCCTACTTCGTGTCGTCTTTCCGCTGTGATTCTTCTACGAGGCGAGCGCTTAGCTGGAAGCAGGAGGCGATCTGGGGTAAGAGATAAGTCAAGAGGAAGAAAACTGTAGAAGGAGGGAAGGGGAGTTGTTCTGTGTTCTTCACTACCTCAGAACACATCTCCTTGCCACCACATAGGCCCTGAGTCCTACAGGACCCTTTGGCTCTGGTTACCAGAGGTCACATAAGCACTAAGTCCTGCTGGACACATGAACCCTAGGTACCGCAGCACAAGCAGGCCTTGGGGACTAGGACAAGTGGGCCCTGGGTAACGCAGGACACGTGAACTCAGGATTCCACGGCCCACAATAGCCTAACCCAGCCTGTACGATAGTGTTTGTGCTCATCTTCAAATTTTTGTCCGCCTTTTCTCTACTATTTCTTTATTTAGTTTCGCTGATAAGGAAAGTGTTATGGAAGAAAAGTTTTATGGGAAAAGTTAACATCATTAGAAAGTTGTTTGCTCAAAGCTATTAAGATTAATGGTGTTATCTTTTACGTCTATTTACATATATTTTCATTTAATCGAAGATAATACAAAATCATAGCCTAAGGTTAAGACAAACTTTATATCTAAAATGACGTTGAATCCCAAAGCTGTTTTTTAATCCTGTAAAGTGAGTTCATCTTTTTTTCTTTCTTCTGAAAGATGATGTGGACGTGCGTTTTCAATTTTGCAAAGACGTGTTTCTCACTATATGACGCATCACGTTATATACTTTGGTTCTGATTAAATCCACCGTGTTAAAGTACCACGTCACAGTTTCAGTCTCACAGTAACCATATCAAACCCACTACGTCATAACCTCCATGTTACTTCCCCCACGTCATTACCTCCAAGTCACAGCCAACACGCCATAACTACCACGTCACATCTACTACCTCGCATGTATCATGTTTTACCCATTACGTCATAATCATCATGTAACATTCATCACGTCATAATCATCATGTAACATTCATCGCGTCATAATCATCATGTAACATTCATCACATCATGATCATCATGTAACATTCATCACGTCATGATCATCATGTAACATTCATCACGTCATGATCATCATGTAACATTCATCACATCATCATCATCATGTAACATTCATCATGTCACATCCACCTAACAGCAGCCTTCACACCCTCTCTCCCTTTCTTCTTGTGACACACGCTCTTCCCTCCCTGTAACACTACCTCCCTCCCTGTAACTCTCCCTCACTATGAATGTTGTGTCCCATGATAATAACAACAGCCAACGACCCTTTTCCCTTGGCCTGGCCCGCACCCACCTTTCCCTCAGGAAGCAGACCGTGGCACAAGGTGGACAACGAAACACATCATCGTTCCCTGCTAGCGAAGGTTTCACACGTAACAGTAGCAGTAACAGTAGTAGTAACCAGCAGAAACAGTAGCAGTAACAGCAGCAGTAACAGTAGCAGTAACAGTAGCAATAATAGTAGCAATAACAGCTGCAGAGGCAGCAGAAGCAGTGAGAATGACAATTACACCGTCTTCAATAGCAAGTCATTCAGCTGTCTCTTCCTCTCCAGTTGCGTCAGAGGTGTTTACTGTCATGTATCAGTTACGTCAGAGGTGTTTACTGTCATGTATCAGTTACGTCAGAGGTGCTTAGAGTCATGTATCAGTTACGTCAGCGGTGTTTACTGTCATGTATCAGTTTGCTGGAAAAAAAAAATACGCCTGGCTGTTTGCTAATAATAACCACAACAGCGGGTAGGTTGATTAAAAATCTTGACATCAAATCAGCCATCATCTGTGAACAGTGTCATCTCTAGCGTGCAGTCTTTGCCTTATTCTTTAACTCGTATATCCAAATATTTCAGTTCATGCGAAGTATTGGCCTTTCCCTGACTATAGATAGATGTGTGTAACACTTCTTAACTATATGTACAGTCGTCTCAGTCTTCAAAGAGATTAGTTAGAATTATGCAGAATTGTTCTTGTGTTTGAGAGCCAGGAGGTTGGCATCTAGGTCAAGATGCCTCACTTTACACACCTCCAACTTGATCTCAACGAACAGAGAAATACCCGTTACCTGAGCCTTTTTAAAATGATCTGCTTGACGAAATGCACGACTCATCAGATCTGGAGAACTGAGTACATGGTACGGAGTACAGAGAGAGGTCCCTCGAATTTTTACAAGTATTACAGGATGCGTGATTCTTACAGGCAGTATAGGACGTATTGACTCTTACAAGCATAACAGAAGGTAATGATTCTTACAAGTATTATAGGAAGCATTGATTCTTACAAGTACTATTGGATGTATTGTTTCTTTACAAGTATTACAGGAAACATTGATTCTTATAAAGTATTACATGATGCAATAATTGTAGCATTCAATAAAAAATGCATTATTTCAAAGAGTCTGATTTTATCTCTAAATAAAAAACTTTACGTTAGTATTTGTTCTGGACAGTATGAATATTAAAGGCCATGCAGTCTACAACTTGAATGAAGTAGGACAAAGTTTTTGCCCAGGAGTGCTAATTTCCACAGAAACAATTTTGAAATGATGTGTTTAACTGGAGATTAGAAATTCTTGAATAACAGATGATGGGTAAGTTTTTCAAACAAATCTTCGTGATAGCTAACTGTACATGATGTTGAATGTCAAGGCTGCACTACTGGAAATTTTCCCTAAATCTTACATCAAGATCTTGGGTTACCTTCACTCCAACGGCCTCAAAAGAAATGGTATTGACCCGTTCTGTCTGCTGCCTGTTAGTGAAGAGGGATGACTATATGAGTCTGCTGAGCAACCAGCTTTTGACTGATATCCGTGTACGTTCATACAGACCGTGACCCATCAGGTACATGCATGCAGTAGGAGAAACAAATGTCACATTACAAGCTTGATAAGATGAAAATTATGATGATATCAGTCTTTGATTATAACTTGATTTTCGAAATTAGATGGTCAAGCGATTCTGATTATCAATTATTATCATGTATATTTGTAATGGTAACATTTTAACTGGAATAGTTTTTCTTTATGGGTTAGTATGGTTTGAGTTTTGGTCCCGGTTTGACATCATTATGTTGTCACTCTAGACTAAGTACTTTTTTTTAATGAATTTGATACCGTTCAGAGTTCGCTCCGACTCAGATTCGTGTTTGTTGAAGTTTTCTGTATATTCTGATGTAATTACACTCTGACAAGGAGCGAGCTTACTCTCACGAGTTTTGGTATCTACTGACATAATGACTTTTTGATTACCATTTACCTTCATTAACTCTGGACCAGACACCATGCTGCTGGTAACAAGCAGATTAACCCAGTGACCACCACCATAACAACCAGTGGGAATATGTCTAGTTCACTAGTACTGACAGCCCTGTAAACAATCATCCTCGTCGGAAGGGAGTTGGCGTCTGGTTCACCTATATATTTGCACACCACAAACATATATGCAGCAGGTGTTAAAGTGTCTGGTCACACCTGTCTGGCTCCCTACAAACGCCAGCTATATTCTGCAGATGTCGAGGTGTCTAGTACACACCTGTTTTGGAAATCCACAGACACCCACCCACTTCAGCAGGTGTAACCCCACAGAACTATGCCGATGGAACCCCACCTTACACACGGCCCACCCAGGAGTACGACCCCACGGAGGGTCCAGCCACTTCTGGGCAGGAGAAGCAGCGCAGATTTCCAACGACTTGGTCCCTGCCAGCCAACGCCTTCTGGGCAGACTGTAGGAGTCTGTTTGAGCAGAATCTCAAAGGAATCTGTTATTACCCCAGTCTCTCCGCCGACTCTATCTGTGCTCGACAGAATTCAGGAGTTCCTTCCCAGAAGACAACCCGAAGGACAGTGTTACTGTCACTGAGTGTTTGTCCTGCGCCCTGCTAAGCAAGTTGTTTGATTCCATCTGTGCAGCTCCCCAGACGTCCTAATGATCATTAACCATCCTCAGCTCTTCCTACTTCTCCATCAGACAATCCCTAGGAAGTCATTACCAATGTTTCCGGGACTTTTTGTAAGTGGACTCTGAGGAGTCTTGCTTATTTGTCTCTGTATCCGTGTAGGCAACCCTCTTCTTGAAACGCCCTGCAAACTCTCAGAATGTTGGCTTGAAGGACTTCGTCACTAAGTGCAGTTTCTCACAAGTTTCAGAACTTACCATCGTGTGTGTGTGTGTGTGTGTGTGTGTGTGTGTGTGTGTGTGTGTGTGTGTGTGTGTGTGTGTGTGTGTGTGTGTGTGTGTGTGTGTGTGTGTGTGTGTGTGTGTGTGTGTGTGTGTGTGTGTGTGTGTGTGTGCGTGTGTGTGTGTGTAGTGTGCTTGCCCAGCTCTTCGCTGGGTAGCACTGTAGCCGAGTCCATCTGAGAAGGGATTATACAGACGGGTTCATCTTTATCAACATCATCACAGATCAGCCGTAATCACCTGTCAAGGATTTCTTTTTATGTTTCTGCCAGAAGTCGAGACCGGTAAAAATGTTAGTTACTTTATATGAATTTATGGAATTTTTTTTATCCGAATTCATTAACATATAGAGTGAGAAAATGATATTCTTCCCCGTTCATTGATTTCCACGGATTCGTCATGGAGTACTTTCTACTTCTGTTGTGCTCATACATCGTAAAGGAGGGGAAAATGTTTCCCTTCAGCCCTGAATAGCGACAGACACTAGTCACCAAAATCCTGATTCGTCATTGATCCAGCGAACACAACTCTAAGGACAAGTTCCATGTTTGCTTGTAACCAGTGCTACCCAAGAATGATAAGGAATCTGAGGTTATGAGTAGTTATTTACTCTAGTTTTTGTAGAGGTAAGTGGATTACTGATTCCCATCACGACCATAAGAGATACATAGACAATCGTATAAGATCAAGACATCATCGCCACCGCCAGTCACCTGGTCAGAGTAGTTCCACTCCCTCTCCACATCCCACTCACCGCTTTTAACACCAACATGTCACCCCTCCGTCCCTCCGTTTTGTTCCATCGTGAAGCAGCCATCCTTTCCCTCCTTACTTATCACATATCCTCCTTCATAATTCTCCCTCTCCTCACTTTCATCGCTCCACATGATTGTCTCTCTCCTCACTTTCATCGCTCCACATGATTGTCCCTCTCCTCACTTTCATCGCTCCACATGATTGTCCCTCTCCTCACTTTCATCGCTCCTCATGATTATCCCTCTCCTCACTTTCATCGCTCCTCATGATTATCCCTCTCCTCATTTTCATTAGTCCTCATGATTCTACATCTTATCTTACTCTCCTTCACTTCCCTCTACCCGTTTCCTCCGTTTTCAAACAGTGTTACAACTGCAGCTCTCTCTCTCTCTCTCTCTCTCTCTCTCTCTCTCTCTCTCTCTCTCTCTCTCTCTCTCTCTCTCTCTCTCTCTCTCGCGCGCGCGCGCGCGCGCGTCCCTGACCCATCCTGGTTCCCTCAACAGCGAAGTTGTGTTAATTTCCCGATATATCAGGTGGCAGGAGAACACACCAGTCGCCTCCGCGTCGTCTTTTGCTCTCGGTGTCAATATTTTTTACGATCCACTTCTTCTTCTTCTTCTTCTTCTTCTTCTTCTTCTTCTTCTTCTTCTTCTTCTCTCTCTCTCTCTCTCTCTCTCTCTCTCTCTCTCTCTCTCTCTCTCTCTCTCTCTCTCTCTCTCTCTCTCTCTCTCTCTCTCTCTCTCTCTCTCTCTCTTCCTCCTCCTCCTCCTCTCTCTTCCTCCTCCTCTTCCTCCTCCTCCTCCTCCTCCCGGATCTCTTACCCAGCCACCATGCACTCCGCAACCCTACATCTCAACACAGCTTTTCCTGTACCGTTGGAATCGCCGTTATTAAGTGACGTAGGTGTGTAAATTGGTCTGATGCGTTTAATTTCGTTCCAGAAATGTCTCTTCCTTCAATAAATCATTATCTTCCAGTAAGTCCTTTTTCCATGTTCCATGTGTGGTTGTCCTCGTCCTTCATGTATTGTTCATCGGTATAATTTGTTCTTTTATTAAAATCTTGTTTTCCTCAATATCTCGACCGTCGCGCTACCTCACCGTTTGTACGTTACTTCCAAGTCTTTATGTCCCTCGCATCGAGCCAGTTCTGTAGCCTACTCTGTCTCTTCCCCGCTCCAGGCCTACCACAAAAACACATCAAGTTGTGTAATGTAATTAGTGGGTACCCTCCCAACTTCACGCTCATAATCGATTAACGTCGGCTTTTTTTTTAAATGTTCTTGTCTTTGTTTTTATCAGTTCTCACTGTTAGTCTTAATGAAAACTTGCCTTACGTGAGCGAGCGTTTCTGGGGCCTTGAGACTCTCTTGGCCTACTGTATGAGGAAGCTGATGGTTATATATATATATATATATATATATATATATATATATATATATATATATATATATATATATATATATATATATATGAAGAATGTGTGGAAGTCGAGAACATTATCTCGGAAAGCAAAAATGGGTATGTTTGAAGGAATAGTGGTTCCAACAATGTTGTATGGTTGCGAGGCGTGGGCTATGGATAGAGTTGTGCGCAGGAGGATGGATGTGCTGGAAATGAGATGTTTGAGGACAATGTGTGGTGTGAGGTGGTTTGATCGAGTGAGTAACGTAAGGGTAAGAGAGATGTGTGGAAATAAAAAGAGCGTGGTTGAGAGAGCAGAAGAGGGTGTTTTGAAGTGGTTTGGGCACATGGAGAGGATGAGTGAGGAAAGATTGACCAAGAGGATATATGTGTCGGAGGTGGAGGGAACGAGGAGAAGAGGGAGACCAAATTGGAGGTGGAAAGATGGAGTGAAAAAGATTTTGTGTGATCGGGGCCTGAACATGCAGGAGGGTGAAAGGAGGGCAAGGAATAGAGTGAATTGGAGCGATGTGGTATACCGGGGTTGACGTGCTTTCAGTGGATTGAATCAAGGCATGTGAAGCGTCTGGGGTAAACCATGGAAAGCTGTGTAGGTATGTATATTTGCGTGTGTGGACGTATGTATGTACATGTGTATGGGGGGGGGGGGGGTTGGGCCATTTCTTTCGTCTGTTTCCTTGCGCTACCTCGCAAACGCGGGAGACAGCGACAAAGTATAATAAAAAATAAAAAAAAAAAAATATATATATATATATATATATATATATATATATATATATATATATATATATATATATATATATATATATATATATATTATGTATGTATTATGTATATAGATAGATAGATAGATAGACAGATATAGATATATATATGTATATCTGTCGTTTCAGTGCATTATACATGACATCTAGAGACTGAGTGTGAACGAATGTCGCCTTTGTTGTCTTTTCCTGGCCCCTACCTCGCACACATGTTGGGGGGAGGGGTTGTCATTTCATTTGTGGCGTGGTGGCGACGGGAATGAATAAAGGCAGCAAGTATGAATTATGTACATGTGTATATATGTATATGTCTGTGTATATGTATATATGTATACGTTGAAATTTATAGGTATGTATATGTACGTGTGTGGACGTGTATGTATATACATGTGTATGTGGGTGGGTTGGGCCATTCTTTCGTCTGTTTCCTTGCGCCACCTCGCCGACGCGGGAGACAGCGACAAAGTATAATAAATGAATAAAAATGTATATCTTTATGTATTTGAATATCTACTTACGTGTGTTCTGTAACGAGTACGTCCCTCCCTGTGTCCTCCATCTCTGATGTTTCTGTTGACAGTTGAAACTTCGTCATACCTGCCGGAGATGGGTCGTTCTCCAAGACTCAACACCCACTTACCTACATCATCGTAGTTCCTTTTGTTCCCCACTTATTTTCATAGTCACTGAATAAACCATGGAAAAAGTATTTTACTACTATCTTTCATAACTGAATATATATTTAGATGTAACTCTGTTTTTACTTGAAAAAATTAGGTATAAAAGGATGAGATATTACATAACCCACTGGTGTAAGGTCGTCCACCGTCCCCACCACGAAACTAATTCAACTGGTCAGAGTGGAGATGCTTCCCTGAGTTCAGGGATGATCTTGCACGAAGAAAACTGGTGACACTGTAAGAAGTTGGAGGTGACGGGACCCCCTGGTCTGTGTCAGCTGGGAGGACAAACTGCAGGGGATGCGTCTCTTTTGATATTCTTTATATAGAACGTTGGTGAATGACGCCCTTTTATTCGGTAATTTTACACACACACACACACACACACACACACACACACACACACACACACACACACACACACACACACACACACACACGTTTGCGGATGATACCAAAATCATGAGGAACGCAAAGAGTGAGGAGACTGCGTCAGCCTATACAGGAATCTAGACCGACTCCAAATTTGGTATGACATTCAACCCGAATTAACGTTGATTGATTATGATTGGATACAGTGAAAGAAGACCTCGATATGAATATCATCCATCACGAATGAAGCTGTAGGAATCTGTGTGTAAGAGAGACTTGGGAGTCGACATCGTCCCTTACCTCTGGCCAAAGTCTCACATTAGGAGAAAAGTAAATGAGACAAACTGTCTGCAGGTGGATGTCGAAACAGCTTTCAAGTATATGGATATGGAAACATTCAGCAGACTGTTTCACATCCTGTATCAGGCTAACACTAGATGATCGTTCTTTACAATGTTAACCACACTTTGAGAAGCATAAAGAGCGAATAGAGAAGGTCCAGCGGAGGCACAACAACAAAAAATACTAGAATTAACAGAACAAAGTTACAGGGAAGAGATAGAAGCCTTTGATACGTCCACTATGGAAGAGAAAAGAGTAATAAATGGTGACATCTAGATTTTTGAGACAATCTGATGTCGTCAGGAGTGAATAGTTCGTCAGGAGTGAATAGTTCTAGAGATGCGAAGGATAGAACAACCAGCGTCCGTAACATGAAATTAAGCAATAAACTTGGGATGTTCTTACCGTAAAGTGTCAATCGGGACACATCCAGAATTATAGCCCTACTGTCTATATTGTGTTTTCTCTCAGTATTTTCACACTTGCGACTGCAGTGTTACTTCAGTAAACCGTACCGTTATCATTATTATTATCATTATTATTATTATTATTATTATTATTATTATTATTATTATTATTATTATTATTATTATTATCATTATTATTGTTATCATCATTATCATTATCATTATTATTGCTATTACTAGTATCATTATCATTATTAGTATTATCATTATTAATAGTATTATCATTATTATCATTATTATTACTATTATTATTATTATTATTATTATTATTATTATTATTATTATTATTATTATTATTATTGATATTATTATCATTATTATTATCATTATCATTATCATTATTATTATTATTATTATTATTATTATTATTATTATTATTATTATTATCATTATTGTCATTAGCAGTAGTAGTAGAAATAGTAGTAATAGTAATAGCAGTAGTATAAATAGCAGCAGCAAGCAGTAGCAGTAGCAGCAGCAGCAGTAGTAGTAGTAGTAGTAGTAGTAGTAGTAGTAGTAGTAGTAGTAGTAGTAGTAGTAGTAGTAGTAGTAGCAGCAGCAGCAGCAGCAGCAGGAGTAGTAGCAGTAGCAGCAGCAGCAGTAGTAGTAGTAGTAGTAGTAGTAGTAGTAGTAGTAGTATAGTAGTAGTAGAAGCAGTAGCAGCAGCAGCAGTAGTAGTAGTAGTAGTAGTAGTAGTAGTAGTAGTAGTAGTAGTAGTAGTAGTAGCAGCAGTAGTAGTAGTAGAATCAGTAACAGTATTATTATTATTATTATTATTATTATTATTATTATTATTATTATTATTAGTAGTAGTAGTAGTAGTAGTAGTAGTAGTAGTAGTAGTAGTAGTAGTAGTAGTAGTAGTAGTAGAAGTAGTAGTAGTAGTAGTAGTAGTAGTAGTAGTAGTAGTAGTAGTAGTAGTAGTAGTAGTAGAAGAAGAAGTAGCAGCAGGAATAGTAGTAGTGTCAGTATTAATGTAGATTCAGGTGAACGTTGGCTCAGGTGACAATGCGTTCAGGTGAAGGTGGATTCAGTTGTCAGTGAATTCAGGTGACGGAAGGGTCATGTGACGGAGGAAGCAGGAAGTTGGATAAAGAAGAGGGAGAAGAATTAAGAAATAAAGGAAATGGAGAGATGAATGTAAGGATAAAACAGTAGAAAGTATTGGTGAAAGAATAGAGGAGAGGATGAATGAAGAGGGAAAGGAATGAATGAAATGTTATAGACGGGGAAGACGATGCCAGGGGAAGGGAGAGCACGATGGATCAGGTACAAAAAAAGGGAGATGACTGTAGACTGAGGACGAAATGGGAGGACGATACGTATCCACACGGAGGGAAAGGACGATATACTAGAGGATGAACGGCAGGAGGGGGGGGGGGTGTCTTTCGGTAATGGCCACTTGCAAACACCCGTCCTGGGGTATAACATTACTGGGATGGCTCCTGCTGGATGAGTGTCTGTTGCTTCAACTGTTGGTACCGTTGATATTGTCTGAGCTGCTACCGTCGTTATGTTGGTGCTGCCATTGTTATCATTGTTGCTGGCACCGTTACTATTTCCGTTGGTGCTCCTGTCGTTGTATTTCCTGTTGGTTTTGCCGTTATTACTGTTGGTGTTACCCTTGTTATTACTGTTTGTAGTACGGTTGTTACTACTGTTAGTGCGGATGTTTTATTCTTGTTCATAGTGTTGTGATCCTTTCCAAGGTGGGAGGTGGGTTGAGTAGAAAGGGTAGTGAGTGGTGGGATGAAGAAGTAATATTATTAGTGAAAGAGAAGAGAGAGGCATTTGGACGATTTTTGCGGGGAAAAAATGCAAATGAGTGGAGATGTATAAAAGAAAGAGACAGGAGGTCAAGAGAAAGGTGCAAGGGGTGAAAAAGAGGGCAAATGAGAGTTGGGGTGAGAGAGTATCAGTAAATTTTAGGGAGAATAAAAAGATGTTTTGGAAGGAGGTAAATAAAGTGCGTAAGACAAGGGAGCAGATGGGAACTTCAGTGAAGAGGGCTAATGGGGATGTGATAACAAGTGGTGGTGATGTGAGAAGAAGGAGTGAGTATTTTGAAGGTTTGTTGAATGTGTTTGATGATAGAGTGGCAGATATAGGGTGTTTTGGTCGAGGTGGTGTGCAAAGAGAAAGGGTTAGGGAAAATGATTTGGTAAATAGAGAAGAGGTAATAAAAGCTTTGCGGAAGATGAAAGCCGGCAAGGCAGCAGGTGTGGATGGTACTGCAGTGGCATTTATTATAAAAGGGGGTGACTGTGTTGTTGACTGGTTGGTAAGGTTATTTAATGTATGTATGATTCATGGTGAGGTGTCTGAAGATTGCCGGAATGCGTGCATAGTGCCATTGTATAAAGGCAAAGGGGATAAGAGTGAGTGCTCAAATTACAGAGGTATAAGTTTGTTGAGTATTCCTGGTAAGTTATATGGGAGGGTATTGATTGAGAGGGTGAAGGCATGTACAGAGCATCAGATTGGGGAAGAGCAGTGTGGTTTCAGAAGTGGTAGAGGATGTGTGGATCAGGTGTTTGCTTTGAAGAATGTATGTGAGAAATACTTAGAAAAGCAAATGGATTTGTATGTAGCATTTATGGATCTGGAGAATGCATATGATAGAGTTGATAGAGATGCTCTGTGGAAGGTACTAAGAATATATGGTGTGGGAGGCAAGTTGTTAGAAGCAGTGAAAAGTTTTTATCGAGGATGTAAGGCATGTGTAGGTGTAGGAAGAGAGGAGAGTGATTGGTTCTCAGTGAATGTAGGTTTGCGGCAGGGGTGTGTAATGTCTCCATGGTTGTTTAATTTGTTTATGGAAGGGGTTGTTAGGGGGTGAATGCAGGAGTTTTGGAAAGAGGGGCAAGTATGCAGTCTGTTGCGGATGAGAGAGCTTGGGAAGTGAGTCAGTTGTTGTTCGCTGATGATAGAGCGCTGGTGGCTGATTCATGTGAGAAACTGCAGAAGCTGGTGACTGAGTTTGGTAAAGTGTGTGAAAGAAGAAAGTTAAGAGTAAATGTGAATAAGAGCAAGGTTATTAGGTACAGTAGGGTTGTGGGTCAAGTCAATTGGGAGGTAAAACTGGAGGAAGTAAAGTGTTTTAGATATCTGGGAGTGGATCTGGCAGCGGATGGAACCATGGAAGCGGAAGTGAATCATAGGGTGGGGGAGGAGGCGAAAATCATGGGAGCCTTGAAGAATGTGTGGAAGTCGAGAACATTATCTCGGAAAGCAAAAATGGGTATGTTTGAAGGAATAGTGGTTCCAACAATGTTGTATGGTTACGAGGCGTGGGCTATCGATAGAGTAGTGCGCAGGAGGGTGGATGTGCTGGAAATGAGATGTTTGAGGACAATATGTGGTGTGAGGTGGTTTGATCGAGTAAGTAAGGTAAGGGTAAGAAAGATGTGTGGAAATAAGAAGAGCGTGGTTGAGAGAGCAGAAGAGGGTGTTTTGAAATGGTTTGGGCATATGGAGAGAATGAGTGAGGAAAGATTGACCAAGAGGATATATGTGTCGGAGGTGGAGGGAACGAGGAGAAGTGGGAGACCAAATTGGAGGTGGAAAGATGGAGTGAAAAAGATTTTGAGTGATCGGAGCCTGAACATGCAGGATGGTGAAAGGCGGGCAAGGAATAGAGTGAATTGGATCGATGTGGTATACCGGGGTCGACGTGCTGTCAATGGATTGAATCAGGGCATGTGAAGCGTCTGGGGTAAACCATGGAAAGTTGTGTGGGGCCTGGATGTGGAAAGGGAGTGTGGTTTCGGGCATTATTGCATGACAACTAGAGACTGAGTGTGAACGAATGGGGCCTTTGTTGTCTTTTCCTAGCGCTACCTCGCACACATGAGGGGGGAGGGGGATGTTATTCCATGTGGGGCGAGGAGGCGATGGGAATGAATAAAGGCAGACATTGTGAATTGTGTGCATGTGTATATATGCATATGTCTGTGTGTGTATATGTATGTGTACATTGAGATGTATGGGTATGTATATTTGCGTGTGGGGACGTGTATGCATATACATGTGTATGGGGGTGGGTTGGGCCATTTCTTTCGTCTGTTTGCTTGCACTACCTCGCAAACGCGGGAGACAGCGACAAAGCAAAATGAATAAATATATATATATATATATATATATATATATATATATATATATATATATATATATATATATATATATATATATATATATATATTGGAAAGGCTTACAATTTTGCGCGTGATCAAGATATATATATATATATATATATATATATATATATATATATATATATATATATATATATATATATATATATATATATATATATATATTTGCGTGTGTGGACGTATGTATATACATGTGTATGGGGGCGGGTTGGGCCATTTCTTTCGTCTGTTTCCTTGCGCTACCTCGCAAACGCGGGAGACAGCGACAAAGCAAAAAATATATATATATATATATATATATATATATATATATATATATATATATATATATATACATATATATATATACATGTGTGTGTGTGTGTGTGTGTGTGTATGATGAGCAGAGGGTATGAAATAACGAGATTTTCAAGATCTGTGGGCTGATCATTTTCATGACAATGTTTAGAGATCGCATTTTTGTGGTCATCCATCCGTATTACCAGTCTGGTCTACATAGATATATTTATATGCCTTGCATTTGACGGCGTAAACACTCCCAGTTGTTTCATGGTTTGGCCTATTATATATCAAGGTCTTGCTGATGGTGATATTGTACTGGAAAGCACCATTACAGTAATCTGAGTGTTGTTCTCATCTTTCTTGATGGCGACTTAGTCTTGATTTTTTAAGACATCTTTGCTTCCTACTTTCGTGTGGGATTTGCCAAGTAAACCATAACTAAAAGAATAAAAGAAATCGGGAGAAGGTTTCTTACAATGCTAGTGTGCAAAGCCTTTCATGTTGATGATGTCATCATTAATGCTTATCAGTAGATTATATTTTTCCTTATCTTACTGATTCCACTTTCCTATTTTCTAGGTGCTGAGGGACATTTTTGCTCCTTCAACGTCGCTTCTACTCCATAAGGTAAGATCTTACTTATAGCGAACTATGACCAACCACACTCTATATACAAACGTCTTTGAACACACTTGTAAACTACCAGGTTCTTATGGTTTACAACACGTAAGAGCTGGTATAAGGTACTCGCTACCGCAGCTGTTGTGGAAGCTCATTAGGCTAGAAGGTCGATGTTTGAGTCAATTGCGATTTGTTGGTATGTTCGTGTGAATCACAGTCTTCGGTTCCATGAAAAGCTGTGATTTATATCAGTCAGGCGACATGGATCATACGTGTAGTGAGAACGCATATGGCCTTAGAATTATCACCAATACCTGAAGAAGGCGTTTAAAGATTCATTGGTTGGTAGTTTATAACTTGACGGTGACGACCTTAATGGCCTTAGTAGTTAATAGGCAGACAACCTAACTATCCAACCAGCCACCAGACCAACGAATGTATTAAGTCTTTACATGAAAACAAGCAAAGTAAAAGAATGTGTGTAAAATCCATAAGGGTGTTTCTCTACAACAGTCTAAGAATACAGATGAATAGACCAATTGAGGAGAATTAATGGTAAAATGGTAAGAATATATTTTACAGTGTGCGGACATAGAAGAAATGACAATACCAGTCCTTACTCATTTCAGTTTGTTCCCACCTTCTTGTCTTCATCTTGCGTGAGTGTTGGTTGTGGCATCAATTTTCGGGATGACTGGGCCTCTCAGATACTGCCCAGTGATGTATGCAGAGTTGAAACAGCCAGTAAAATCAAGATTGTCATTTAAAGAGTAATTGAGATTTGTATTCCACATTATCCGTTTTCTGTGTGACCTAATCATCCGTTTTTGTGACCTAATTATTCGTTTTCTTTGTGATTAATGATACTTTTTTGTGGTTGTGACTTCTGTCACTCTCTAACCATTTTGTTTTATTCGTGTTTACGTCTTTTAAGCATGTGCTGTATTGTTTTGTGGGTTTGTCATATCGTTATTGATTACTATTCTCGTCTCCACAACCAGTGTCAGCGTCAACATTATCATTAACACCACCAGTATCTCAGTCGTCACTATTACTACCATTAGAATCATTAGGGCTCATCATTATCCTCATAACTACAACCATTGCCATCTTCGTAGTCGTCATTATCGCCTTCATCAACACCATCATCATCAATATTGTCTTCAACATCATCATCAGTATCATCATCACCATTTCCATCATTATCATCCTCACAGTCACTGTCACCTTTACTAATTATGTCGTGTTCACCTCTTATGTTAGCGGACTCCGCTTGTAGGAGGGAACACCGCAATCCAGAAGTCATCCTCGACTAAGCTGTATCATCATTAATGTAGGGTAAAGAGCATGGCGTCGTCAGGGATCATCGTCCCCAAAGGTGCACATCTCATCCTGTCCAGCCTGGATTGCAGCCCCAAGATAACATAATAACCCAAATTAGAGGTTCTAGGATTATATAATCATAATGATTATGTTAATTGCTTGTGATTATGTGACCGGCCCCGCCCGACCACCAGCACTTTTTAAACCTTTCCTCCTCACCCCATCTATCATTTTTCTCAGTTTTTCTCCTTCTCCTACACCCACTGCTTCTTTACCTTCTCATACTTTGACCCATCATTATATCTTCTACTGACCTCATTTTTGTCCGCATTTATTATCCTTACCTCCTTTCCCTTTCTAGTAAATTTTTTCTCTCCAATGTCACCTTTTCATCACCTACCTTCCTCATCTCTGTCATCTCTTCCTTATCCTTCTCCTCTTCCTCTTCCTCCACCTCCTCCTTCTCCTCCACCTCCTCTTACTCCCATCTCACTTATAACTTTTTAGTCAAAAATCTTGTTCATAGCCTCAAAAGTTTCTGGGGATTTTATAGCCAATACTTTAATTTTGGTTTCGCCCACACAGTTCTGTCTTTCCTTTGTCTTAAATGATCTTGTAATATATCTTTATCTTTCGTCATTATTACTGTTGTTATTATCATTATTATTATTATTAGCATTATTATTACTGTTATTATTATTATTATTATTATTATTATTATTATTATTATTATTATTATTATTATTATTATTGTTGTTGTTATTATCGTTGTTATTTTTATTATTATTATTATTATTATTATTATTATTATTATTATTATTATTATTATTATTATCATTATTATTATTATTGTGATTATCATTATTACTATTATTATTATTATTATTATTATTATTATTATTATTATTATCATTATTATTATTATTATTATCATTATTATTATTACTATCATTATCATCATCATTATTATCATTATTCCATCATCATCATTATTCTAGTATTGTAATCATTATAGGCATTTCCCAGCCTTTTAGTTACTCTTACACGACCTTCCTCCATCCCTTGCAAACCAGAGGGTGGGCGTTCACTCATGATAAGATAACCTCACGATAACATTACAGCACCCTAATGTTACACAAACTTTCGTCAAACATGCGGCGCCACATACAGGGAGCTAGAACTCTGTAATTCTCTTAAAACATAATTATTGTATCAAGAATCCACGGAGAACCTTTTAACTCTACTCAGACTACAGCCTGTACCGTGCCATAATCTTAAGTGATCACCCACTTCCACTCCACAGAACTCCAACCATCCTGGTTATCACTGCCATGCACACACGCATAAATTGAAGTTACCCTCAGGATGCTTACCGGCACCAAGCTTGGGCCACAGAAAATCACTAACTACACAACGAAGGAAATATACTATGAACGTAATCCATTTGAACATATTTAGCATCCCGTTCTTTGCTACCACGCTAGACCCCCTCCCAAACGAGTCCAGGATAAACCACAATTACAGTCATAATTTAGTAGCCTATCCTCGCATATCCCTCCATCCCCAGCAAACATTGCTGACAAAACATATTCACACTGCAGTGTGAATATGTCACTTATCATTTAACTTTTCTTGTATGTAGAAAACAAGTTTATACTAAGGTTGTTAGTTGGCTTGCGAGCTGCTGATTTTGCACGTCATGTTGTACGTAGGTCAAAGGTGAGTAGTCACATTCTTAATCTGTTAACGCTTGTATACATACGATAGTTGACGGGTAGCTAGAAAAACGATTGTTAGCTATTGGTTTTCGGTCTTGAATATTTTGCAGCTTTTGTTCACCCAGATACGCCACCCGGGGACCATATTCATAACTACTCTTTTGCCGCAGCTGTTACAACAGCTGTGCAACAAGGGCCGTTGTGGGATATTAGGTCAACTCTCCTACTTCCCATAATCCACAGTTTTGAGAACTGTGGCAACACAGGCACTCCCTTTAATGGTAAAGACAAAATGCATGACATTATTTACAACACTCATCAAAATCTAGTTTTGATCAGTGGTATCTGAAATCCTTTGTCATTTTCTTTTTCTTTTCTTTTAGTTGTTGTTTTCATAGGACAATAAGCAAGTTGTATTTTTAGGAAGACCAATGTTCGCTAACAAAGAGATTGAATAAACATCAACCCCATATACAGCAGACGACCAAATTTTACATGTATGACGTTGGCCGCTCAAACCTTGCACTACTATTCTGTCAGCAACTTGTGGATGTCTATGAGTGAGTGTATGCCGGGGGATCTGCTTCCTAGATATTGGGTTTCGCCTGACGCAGGAAAATTCAGCGCATTTATTGTTCAGACCACTCACAGGTGGCCAGTTACATACACCGACGTCACTGACCACCTGGTCCTGATGTTCGTCAGACAGGTGGTTACAGTCTCCCTGAGTTGTTCACTGGATTCTTGGTCTACCGTATGCCCACCTGGACGATCCACAGACAGGAGGGCCTCGGTAAAACCTGGCCCATTTGTTATGATTTGGCTTTCATCGAATAAAACCAGGAGGCAAAATTCAATGACATACGTAAGAAGTAAGTCAGCTGATTGGTCGTGTTGGTGGCACAGTTTCTTCCAAGGTTCATAATGACAGCTCTTGGGATGGTATTGAAGATTAAAGTCAGTTAGTCTGTTTACATATGTAATTACATATATCAGCATTCTTAGTGGAGAAGCAGAGTTGTCAGAAATTAAGATAATTAAGAGAAGTAGTTTTTTTTTTGTCCATTCTATTTTAGAAAATCACACTAGCAATACGAGAGGTTGACTGTATAATAGTGATACAGTTTGCGAAATTGGTGAATGGAATATATATATATATATATATATATATATATATATATATATATATATATATATATATATATATATATATATATATATATATATATTTTTTTTTTTTTTTTTTTTTTTTTTTTTTTTGCCGCTGTCTCCCGCGTTTGCGAGGTAGCGCAAGGAAACAGACGAAAGAAATGGCCCAACCCACCCCCATACACATGTATATACATACGTCCACACACGCAAAATATACATACCTACACAGCTTTCCATGGTTTACCCCAGACGCTTCACATGCCCCGATTCAATCCACTGACAGCACGTCAACCCCGGTATACCATATCGCTCCACTTCACTCTATTCCTTGCCCTCCTTTCACCCTCCTGCATGTTCAGGCCCCGATCACACAAAATCTTTTTCACTCCATCTTTCCACCTCCAATTTGGTCTCCCTCTTCTCCTCGTTCCCTCCACCTCCGACACATATATCCTCTTGGTCAATCTTTCCTCACTCATTCTCTCCATGTGCCCAAACCATTTCAAAACACCCTCTTCTGCTCTCTCAACCACGCTCTTTTTATTTCCACACATCTCTCTTACCCTTACGTTACTTACTCGATCAAACCACCTCACACCACACATTGTCCTCAAACATCTCATTTCCAGCACATCCATCCTCCTGCGCACAACTCTATCCATAGCCCACGTCTCGCAACCATACAACATTGTTGGAACCACTATTCCTTCAAACATACTCATTTTTGCTTTCCGAGATAATGATCTCGACTTCCACACATTCTTCAAGGCTCCCAGAATTTTCGCCCCCTCCCCCACCCTATGATCCACTTCCGCTTCCATGGTTCCATATATATATATATATATATATATATATATATATATATATATATATATATATATATATATATATATATATATATATATATATATATTCCTATAAGTCCACGGGGAAACTGAAACACGATAAGTTCCCAAGTGCACTTTCGTGTAATAATCACATCATCAGGGGAGACACAAGATTAGATTCTAGCGCAAGAAGCGTTCAAAGACGTTCGAGCAGGAGTGCTCACTAGCCAATCCTGATGTTACCCGCCATATCACCGCTTCGTCGTCCACCACCACCATCATTTACCAGTAAAAACCATCTCCACCACAGCGAAAACCAAGATACCACTACACTTTCAGCTACCACGCCGTATTCACCAGTACAATAGCAACCACTGCAGTAATCCTGAACCAGGACAACACCAGTACACTGCCACAACCACTATGTCTCCAAAAGCCATAACCACCATAACAGCTACTACCACTGCACTAGCATCGACATGAAGTACCAGCATAGCATAAACTACAGCTCCATCAATCACCACGGTAACTACCACCACTGGAAGCACCGAGAGCATTTACTACTTCAACAGTCCCTAAATAACTACGAGTGATACACCGTGATTGACCTCCATTATTACATAAACCACCACCATCAGCTACCAGGACAATCATCACATCAATCACCACCATCATCAGCTACCAGGACTATCATTACATCAACCACCACATTGCCCTGTACACCAGTCGTCACATAACCCACTACCACAATAATCACATCTACCAGCATTACTACAAGTCAGCCTCTGTTTACACTACATTCTATCTTTCACCATTTCCAAAATGAGCTTCCGAGATGAAATATGATATAAAGTAAGCGGGGCTCGTCAACCGTAGAAAACAAATATAACAAAAATCCTCAGATCCTTGAGAATGATAGAGAGAAAAAAAAAAAAAAATCAGGGCCCGGGCTCACCTAAAGCCAATGAGAGAAAAAAAATCGTAAAATAGCAGCCAAAAGTTGCCAATCAGGGTAAGAGTATGTTCTCCTGGAGAGGAGCTGATCGAGCTTGAGGACTTAATCTTGGATGTGCCTCATCTGTTCGAGTAGTTCACCGAGACGCAGAGTTGTGACTCGTCCATCAATATCCCAGACGCGACCTCTCCTCTGAAGAGGAGGGTGTGGGGGGGGGGGGGGGGGGTTTAAGAGCCTCGTTCTCGATGAAAATTTGAAAATATCTCGAAAGTTTACGGTTGATATACGTAGAATTCTGTTTATGGCTTTCTTAGGTAGGTGTTTGTGCCACCTGCTAGTTTCAATGAAATCGATCGATAAACGATCGCTGGCTGACTCGTATGGTTCCTTTACAGAAAATGAGTTACGTTTGATTTCTGAAGTCGACTGGGAATATTTAGATGTATCATATACACTCTGTAAATGAAGGCAGGATTAGAGCATGTAAAATTAGTATAATAGAGTTTAAAGATTATATACGCCTGGAAATATAATGCTATTTGGTCACCCTGAGGGTGGACTGCAGCAGGATGTGATATGTGCCAATGGTGAATTTGTACAAATTTTATCATCAATAAAGTTGATAAAATTTGTAAAATGATAAGTTTACGAACGCTCGTTGTCTGTCTTGGACAATTGCATGTTTATCAAATGGCGTCCTAACTTCGCCTCTTCGATGTATATCAACTGACTGTTATATATCTCTCTTGTGTCTCCCCTGCTGAAGCGATTATTACATGAAAGTGCACTTGGGAACTTGTCGTGTTTCATTTTCCCCGTGGACTCATAGGAATATATATATATATATATATATATATATATATATATATATATATATATATATATATATATATATATATATATATATATACATATTAATATTATTTTTATTATTTTGCTTTGTCGCTGTCTCCTGCGTTTGCGAGGTAGCGCAAGGAAACAGACGAAAGAAATGGCCCAACCCATCCCCCTACACATGTATGAATATACACGTCCACATACGCAAATATACATACCCATACGTCTCATTGTACACATATATATACACACACAGACACATACATATATACACATGCACACAATTCACACTGTCTGCCTTTATTCATTCCCATCGCCAACTCGCCACACATGGAATAACATCCCCCTCCCCCAGGGTCATGTGTGCGAAGTAGCGCTAGGAAAAGACAACAAAGGCCCCATTCGTTCGCACTCAGTCTCTAGCTGTCATGCAATAATGCCCGAAACCACACTCCCTTTCCACATCCAGGCCTCACACAACTTTCCATGGTTTACCCCAGACGCTTCACATGCCCTGATTCAATCCATTGACAGCACGTCGACCCCGGTATACCACATCGATCCACTTCACTCTGTTCCTTGCCCGCCTTTCACCCTCCTGCATGTTCAGGCCCAGATCGCTCAAAATCTTTTTCACTCCATCTTTCCACCTCCAATTTGGTCTCCCACTTCTCCTCGTTCCCTCCACCTCCGACACATATATCCTCTTGGTCAATCTTTCCTCACTCATTCTCTCCATGTGCCCAAACCATTTCAAAACACCCTCTTCTGCTCTCTCAACCACGCTCTTTTTATTTCCACACATCTCTCTTACCCTTACATTACTTACTCGATCAAACCACCTCACACCACACATTGTCCTCAAACATCTCATTTCCAGCACATCCACCCTCCTGCGCACAACTCTTTTCATAGCCCACGCTATGGCAGTATGATACAGTGGTTAAATTGATGAAAACTACTATTGACGTTTGTGTAAATAAATTATACATTTCCCTTTTCCATAGCCAGAGGTTGAACCATTATGTGACATTCATTTTTCATTTTCATTTCAAGCTAGAAGTTTCAGTTTTCTAAATTATTTCTTACATTTTTCATATGTATATATATATATATATATATATATATATATATATATATATATATATATATATATATATATATATATATATATATATGTGTGTGTGTGTGTGTGTGTATGTGTGTATATGTGCGTATATATATATATATATATATATATATATATATATATATATATATATATATATATATATATATATATATATATATATATGTATATATATATATATATATTATCCCTGGGGATAGGGGTGAAAGAATACTTCTCACGCATTCCTCGCGTGTCGTAGAAGGCGACTAGAGGGGACGGGAGCGGGGGGCCAGAAATCCTCCCCACCTTGTATTTTTAACTTTCTAAAATGGGAAACAGAAGATATATATATATATATATATATATATATATATATATATATATATATATATATATATATATATATATATATATATATATATATATATATAGACATATATATATATATATAGACATATATATATATATATATATATATATATATATATATATATATATATATATATATATATATATATATATATATATCCCTGGGGATAGGGGATTAAGAATACTTCCCACGTATTCCCTGCGTGTCGTAGAAGGCGACTAAAAGGGGAGGGAGCGGGGGGCTGGAAATCCTCCCCTCTCGTTTTTTTTTTTTTTTAATTTTCCAAAAGAAGGAACAGAGGGTGCCAGGTGAGGATATTCCAAAAAAGGCCCAGTCCTCTGTTCTTAACGCTACCTCGCTAACGCGGGAAATGGCGAATAGTTTGAAAAAAAAAATATATATATATATATATATATATATATACGTTTAACCAGCGTTGGTCGTTTCGTTTCACTGACGATCAAAGTTTCATATTGGTGTGTGGAGAGGGAGAAAGCTGTAAGTAGATTGTGTAAAAATGGATCACAAAAATTTATGGCAAAATTTGCAATATTCATCTGCCCAGATTTGCGTCAAAGACAGATATGCCGGTTCTAAAAGCTTGCTCTATGGCAGTTACATTTATTTCAGCAGAAGGTAAACAGAGCTTTGGGGCTGATGTTTAATTAAGCCAGACTGTCGGACCAAAGAACTGATGGAGGCGGAGCGACCAGCCCAGGGAGGCGTGCTGCCTAAGGGACGCAGAGTGGAGGATGTCCGAGTCCGGCTGATGATGGTCCTGGTGGCCTGTCCTGGGTCCCGCACTATTGATGATGGTCCTGGTGGCCTGGCCGAGGTGTGCGTTGATGATGATGGTTCTGGTGACCAGTACTGGGCTGTGCACCACTGGTGACTGCCCTCCTTGCTTGCAGCGTTTTGCTCAACTCATTGCAAGGTAGATATTGTCAATGGCTCAAAGATTAATGTAAGAATTTCTTTCGATAATGGCTTCCTGTGGAGAAATGAAACGCCACTGCAGTCATCATGAACTCTTTCCACATGTATAAGAAAAATATATCCCTTTACTTCGATGTACAGACAACGAAAATTCCGTCTCTTCATATACTTGAAAATCTCCACTTGCAAGTCTTCTGCCATATTTGTTCTTTTCCTCCATGTGGAAAGTTCTGTAACGGAGTAAGGTCCTCAGCCCGGTGAGGGCAGAACGTGTTTGGCGCTATGTCGCAACATGGATCAACCTGTTTATACCACTACCAACCTTTTCTCTCGACCCTCTTCAACCTTGTAAGACAACAAAAGACGAAAGAAATTATCGGAGGAGCTAAGGCATGAAAGATCATCCTTGCTCCCTCTTACAGCCCTTGCTAGCCTTCGCCTGCCCCTCATCTAGCGGTTCGGGAGGAAATGGCTGCAACATGCTACTGTCGCCTCCTCCTAGCGGAGATCCGTCGTCTCTGAGCTGCGTGCAGTTCGTTACCATCGTACTCATCCGAGCTCGTGAAGACCACCACAGGAGTAACACTGTTCGACCATAATGCCTTGGGCCATGTCTGTTAACACCCTCTTCTGCTGTTATAGCTCCTGTAACTTTACCATGTCATTTCTCTTTATATATTCAGCCTTTTGGGTTCATGTATCAATCAGTTAAGTATTCATTACTACTGCTATTACTAATACTACTACTACTACTCCTCCTATTATCATTATCATTGTCATTATTATCATTACTATTATTATCATTATCATTATTATTATTATTATTATTATTATTATTATTATTATTATTATTATTGTTATTATTGTTATTATTATTATTATTATTATTATTATTATTATTATTATTATTATTTTTATTATTATTATCATTTTCACTATCATCATTTTTTGTGACCTCTGACTTCTCGGACCGGACAGCCAAGATGAAGAGCAAACATCAGTCCAGGAGAACAGTGGGCAAAAGTCCAAATGATCAAGACACAGTCAAGATGAACATCAGGCAATGGTCCACGTGAACAGCAAACTTCATTCCTGAGCAACAGTCCACATGACCAATGGACATGAAATAGAAGGATCTTTTTTTACAATAGTTTTTACCATACAACAATACAAGATAATGTAAACCCAGTCCAACAATGAATTTACTAATTAATGTCATTACAGTGTGCATTAGATTTAACAGTTTCTGATTTTTTTCTTATTTGCATCATTCGTATGGAGGACCAAAACCAGTAACGGTTGAGGATTTCTTTGCACTGGCTACTTTGTTTAAGATTCAAGACAGTTCTCTATGGTGGATGTGAATCTTATTGGATAAATACATATAAAATTAGGCTTCTACCAAGATAGTGATCGTTACAAAGTTTCCGATTTGTATATGCATAGAAACTTCATTACAACATGACTATGTTGTGTGAACTTTACATGATTAGCCACTCCCATTTTCCCATCACATGGCTCCAAAACAAAGAGGTTTTGTAAGAAGAAAATTTCCTGTCTTGCCCCAGCACTGAACTCTCAAATTTCAAAACCCCAACTTCTTCCTGGGCTTCATGTTCCGTTGTGTAAACCTCCAACCTCCCCCCCCCCTCCCCCCCGCCCCTGCTTCGTTCTAGATTCACCGAGTTCAAAAGTCTCATCAAAGTCTCAGTGATTTCGTTGTGCGTGCCCTATGTACTCGCTAAGAAAATTTATCTTCTTTCTTATGCAAATCTGTCAGAAAAAATCTGTCCAGAACTCCTGTAGTGCCTCCGATTTGCGTCAGATCTCATTATTCATTCCGCCACACTATAACAGACCATATACAGACCGTATCACATAACTATAACATTGTAGCACTATAACATAGTCTGGGGTTCTGTCTGGGTACGCTTCAGACGAAGTGAAAGCGCCCTTGATGTCCTACACTATCTGTACGTATGTCTCTCCTTCCAGACAATGAGTTTACACCTTTAGGGTCCAATTCCAACAGGCCAGAGACTCTTGAATTCTTTTCCATGAGGGCCGCTTGTGGAAGCAAGTCTTCCTGAGATGGTGTTATTTATCTCTCCGTGTCTGGTGTACCGTCCAACGAAAACTCAAACAGCTCGTATCATGGCGGCCATACTGGTCGACCGCCTCTCTGCAGCAGATACGTTGATAGTCAGAGGAGATAGGAACATCAGGACGAAGGGTTACACTTACGAACTTTATGGGTTGAAGGAGAGCCTAGTCCAAGATAACTGCAGCAGTTCTTTCTGCAAAAGGCTCACCCTGGTTGTTTTATCGATTTACTGAGGAACAAGTCTTGATGAACCACCTCTTCAGTTGTTACAAGTGGTCTTCAAAGAGAGAGAGTTGTGCTCATATTCACCTCTGAAGTTAAGGTAATGCTTTGCTAGATTCCAGGCACCAGTCCAACTGGGTCTACAGTGGGTGACAAAGATTTCATTCTGCCATGGCAGGTGTCTTCACAACGGTATATAGCAATGTAACGTCGTCTCCCTTTGAGGCCGTAACTGCCGAATAATGGTGTGGCCCTCAGCAAGTAAGTTAATCTTCGTAGATGTGTATATCCTGTCTGTTGTAAGAGGCGACTAAAAGAAGCAGCAACGAAGAGGCTGGAAACTCCCCCTCTCTTTATCATCACTTTCCATAGAAAGGGACATAGGAGGAGCAAAGCGAGGAATTTCCTCCAAGGATTAGGCACATACTCCTAACACTACATCGCAAAGGTGGAAATCGGCGAACATCTTTTGGCGTTCAGTCTACCTGAATTCCTCTGACTCCTAAGAACTTTTTGTTCATTTATCCTACTCAACAGTGAGTCTAACCCTGTCGTCGATGGTGAGCAGTATATTCTGGAATCTTGTCGTATAGTGAGACCCCGGTTGTAGGAGCCTTTGTTACGCGTTCGTCTGGTAATTGCAAATGTTACTGATATTGTTGTAGCTTAGTATAAGTGGAGTTCCTGATATGAACATTTTTCTTCTATATCACACACTGGATTTAACTCATAACCCTGACACCAGAAGGGGTCCATTCATATAGCAATAGCAGCCTTTATTAATCTTATATTGAAGACTGGAACTGTGAAGTAAGCCTCATGAGAGAAGAAATACCAGCTCTCTCAGCTTGAAAAGTTCCCCCCAGCAACGCACGTCAGAATTTACCAGAACACAATGTACGCTTCAGCAACCAGCAACCTTTGATAACCTACGCTGGAAGCAGGATCCAAAAAGACCCCAACTTTTCACCGGCGTAAATGAAAATGGATATAAAGCCAAAGCTTCTCCTCTGAGAAACTGGAAACCCCAGTGACTGAAGCCCTTCAACAAGACATATTGGAAGTCACTGCGTAGCGGAGGTCAATAGGGCACTGTGGAACGTTCCCCCTAAGCATCAACAAGATCGAGTTATTACCCACGTACCAGAAAATGGCAATCCTCCCACCCGTAACTCTTCTACAGGATTTGTTTACATTAACAGATCTTTAGCCAAGACACCAAAGAAACCACATGTGATGACAGCCACATGTGATGACAGCGTTCTGAAACGCTGCATAAAAAGACACTTATAGTCATTGTACTTATGAAGTCTATTCCTACTCGTTAATCTTAAATTAGAAGCTTTGCTCCTGCCCACGTTTGGCTGAGAATAGGAAGTGACCAGAGCAGCGCGGAGACTTCTGGTATAAGGAGTAAGGCACTTGAGTGCGTCGCCGGCGTCTGGTAATGGCGGAGGCAGCTGGCCAGCGAAAGACCTTCCCACACCGTCACCCACGACGCCTCACCGGGGAATCTGGAACGCTTCGTCTTGAAGCTGTAGTATACGAGACAACATTCATTTCACTTGACGCTATACACATGTTGTGTGCTCGGTGCTTGGAGTAGATCATAGGGGAGGTGGTAGTGTGGGATAGATTTAACCAAAGAAAGAATATATGTAGTACATGTACCTGTACAATACATATAATACATATACCTGTACATTACATCAGCTGAGTAGGACCTAGACTGGATAAACAGGTGGACGGGACAGTTCCTCACTAAACACAGGGAAACAGCCTATTCACTTTAACCTGAAATCTTTCGTATTTGGATATACAAATTTCCACTGCAGAGGCGTATTGAAGTAACCGGTAGCCATACGACTTTATCTCGCAGCTTCTCGAACGTTTGCAACAATTTTCTTTTTTTTTTCTTTTTTTTTGGGGGGGGGGGGTTGCCCTGCTCAGGCCTGGAAAGACTCGAGTGTTTCATATCATTTATTCCTTCCCCCTGAAAACCTAATACAGGAAAACGAACCAGTCATGAGTGAACACATCTGCTTGCTAATCTGTATCGCGAATGATTAGTGATTAGCAAATTGAATAATGTGACAAAAGTAATTATAAATGAGGATGTCACTTCATAAAAGCCATGCATCCAAAGCCTCTAGGGATGAAAATGAATATACAATTACTGTGATTAGAGAATTTTACTATACGTTTCAGCGGCGGACAAACGCTGGTTTTCACAAATTTCTGCTAAACGAATGGTTGTATCACTATGATATTTCAGCACACTACCCTTAACACCCGGGCCTAATTTATGGCTGATATACCACATTGCTATATGTGCTATGTGAGGAGTTTACCGAGTGATAAGCCTACGCCAGTCATCATAACGAAGGCGTTATAGAGAATCGGACGAGTGTGTGGTACTCGTCTAACCCTCCCTCAACACCTCGACCCCCCCCCCCCCCCCCCAGACCACTACCTCCCCCTCCCCTCCCCAATATCGCAGTAACTCCCTCCCCATTTCCGTCTTCACCCCCATATTTACACCATCCATTGTCTGTATTTGATTTTGTCGTATTCTAATTACGTACATGAAATAATAGGTATGACAGTATATATATATACGTATCATACATTAGTAATAATATGTAATACAGTTATTGTGTGTGGAGGTGAAAACCAGAGTGCGTCAAACGACCATGAAAGCAACAGGTAATCCCGTTGTTAATAACCGACGTGTCGACGGCTACCAGAAGGATGAAGTCAGTTTTGGTTTTGGACAACCAAATGAAATCGTTTATGGTTACTTCATGTGTTCTTTACGTTTTTAAATAAGAAATATATGCCTTAATATAATATCCACAGTTCCCCATAGCCCCTCCCCCCCGTCTCTGAGGTATGGGGTACCCCCATCCCGAGGCTACAACTCTAGCGACTGCCGAGGCGCGCGCGGTCATCATCATCAGCAACAATGTTGTCCTTCTGCCTCCGTGGATGCAGGACAACAGCGTTTGTTCTTCGTCTTGTCACGTTGTACAAACGTGAATGCACCCGCGGTAGAACGTACATAAGTCTGAATAGATGCGTAGACAATATATTCTGGTTCGAACATACATTATTACATTTATATACATATGAAATATGAAAGTAAAGCAGACTGTATATGGCCTTACGAGCGAGTTGCGCACATCGTGGACATGACTGTGTCAAGAGTGAAGAGCATAGTCAACACCACCACCACAGCCTCCCCGGCACCACCACCACCTACATCGGCTGTTTGTGAAAACTTTACTGTCAGTGCAATACGGCGCCACATCCACGAGAAGTTTTCGGAAAAACAATATTTAACACTGAGAGTCATATCAGCCGACCTTAAAACACATGGTATCCTCCCGGAGGATATCTCTGACACAACAATTTGGCGGATCCTGCACACCATCGAATTTCAATACAGACTGTCACAGCGAAAGATGTACGTAAGGAGGGAATCGCTGGACGTTGTGTGTCGTCGGATTGACGCTCTCTGGGCTCTACAGCGCCACCGAGAGGAGGGAAGGTGGTTTATGTGGATGAGACGTGGTTTACCACCAGGGTGGGCCACAGTAGGGAGTGGTAGATACCACACAGGCTCCAAGCAACACCACGTACAGTCGTCAGGTAACACCACCTGGTGAAGGGGAGCGATTTGTAGTAGTGGTCACAGGTGGCACGGACGAAGGCTTTGTTGACGGCTCATACCTGTGCTACCCAGCCAAGACCAACCAGGGTGATTATCATAGAGAAATGAATGCCGAACTGTTCCTGCGATGGCTAACAACGCAGCTCCTTCCGTCACTGCCAGAGCCATCGGTACTTGTGCTAGGCAATGCACCATACCACAGCCAGCTGACGGAGGAGAGTCGATGCCCTACCACAGCCACCAGGAAGGCGGACCTCATCATCAGGTGGCTGGAGCAGCACAAGATTTCCATCCCACCTGCTGCTGCCACTCGCCCTGAGCTGCTGGTCCTCTGCCAGCAGAACCGTCCACAGCCCCAGTATAAGATCGACAACACCATCCGTATGTGGGGCCACCAGGTCATACGGTTGCCACCTGGCCACCCCGAGCTTAACGCCGTCGAGCAAGTATGGGGATTAATGAAGCGTCATGTGCGCTCCACACTCCACACGGACGGACCTAAAGGCAAGATTGGAAGAAGCCAGGCAATTGGTACACAAGGACGTGTGGGCGGGAGCTGTTCAGCACTCCCGTAAATTTGAAGAAGAATACTGGAGGAGTGACAACATAAACGAGGTAGTCGAACCCGTTATTATTAACATCGCCAGTGATGATGAAGACGATGACGTTTTCTATGGTAGTGATTCCGAATAAATTTGGTTTTCTCATGTTGTCATCATTCTATTCCTACAGTATTATAAATGAATATATATATATATATATATATATATATATATATATATATATATATATATATATATATATATATATATATATATATATACATGGTGTGGGAGGCAAGTTGTTAGAAGCAGTGAAAATTTTTTATCGAGGATGTAAGGCATGTGTACGTGTAGGAAGAGAAGAAAGTGATTGGTTCTCAGTGAATGTAGGTTTGCAGCAGGGGTGTGTGATGTCTCCATGGTTGTTTAGTTTGTTTATGGATAGGGTTGTTAGGGAGATGAATGCAAGAGTTTTGGAAAGAGGGGCAAGTATGCAGTCTGTTGGGGATGAGAGAGCTTGGGAAGTGAGTCAGTTGTTGTTCGCTGATGATACAGCGCATGTGAGAAACTGCAGAAGCTGGTGACTGAGTTTGGTAGTGTGTGAAAGAAGAAAGTTAAGAGTAAATGTGAATAAGAGCAAGGTTATTAGGTACAGTAGGGTTGAAGGTCAAGTCAATCGGGAGGTAAGTTTGAATGGAGAAAAACTGGAGGAAGTAAAGTGTTTTAGATATCTGGGAGTGGATCTGGCAGCGGATGGGAACCATGGAAGCAGAAGTGAATCATAGGGTGGGGGAGGGGGCGAAAATCCTGGGAGCCTTGAAGAATGTGTGGAAGTCGAGAACATTATCTCGGAAAGCAAATATGGGTATGTTTGAAGGAATAGTGGTTCCAACAATGTTGTATGGTTGCGAGGCGTGGGCTATGGATAGAGTTGTACGCAGGAGGGTGGATGTGCTGGAAATGAGATGTTTGAGGATAATATGTGGTGTGAGGTGGTTTGATCGAGTAAGTAATGTAAGGGTAAGAGAGATGTGTGGAAATAAAAAGAGCGTGGTTGAGAGAGCAGAAGAGGGTGTTTTGAAATGGCTTGGGCACATGGAGAGAATGAGTGAGGAAAGATTGACCAAGAGGATATATGTGTCGGAGGTGGAGGGAACGAGAAGTGGGAGACCAAATTGGAGGTAGAAAGATGGAGTGAAAAAGATTTTGTGTGATCGGGGCCTGAACATGCAGGAGGGTGAAAGGAGGGCAAGGAATAGAGTGAATTGGATGGATGTGGTATACCGGGGTCGACGTGCTGTCAATGGATTGAATCAGGGCATGTGAAGCGTCTGGGGTAAACTATGGAAAGTTGTGTGGGGCCTGAATGTGGAAAGGGAGCTGGGGTTGGGCATTATTACATGACAGCTAGAGACTGAGTGTGAACGAATGGGGCCTTTGTAGTCTTTTTCTAGCGCTACCTCGCACACATGAGGGGGGGAGGGGGATGTTATTCCATGTGTGGCGAGGTGGCGATGGGAATAAATAAAGGCAGACAGTATGAATTATGTACATGTGTGTATATGTATATGTCTGTGTGTATATATATATGTGTACATTGAGATGTATAGGTATGTATATTTGCGTGTGTGAACGTGCATGTATATACATGGGTATGGGGGTGGTTTGGGCCATTTCTTTCGTCTGTTTCCTTGCGCTACCTCGCAAACGCGGGAGACAGCGACAAAGCAAAATAAAAAATATGATAATATATATATATATATATATATATATATATATATATATATGTATATATATATATATATATATATATATATATATATATATATATATATATATTAATGACTGTTAAGCATAATATATATATATGTATAGAGGGCGAAAATGTATGCAGATTATAATTTCGTGATCATATGAATATGAGAGACCAGTCAACAAACTGACAAACTGGACCAGGCTAACTGTTTATGATGGGTAGGTACACAGTATGTACTGATAACAGCAATAACATTTCCTGGAAAGTCCAGACCACAGGTAACGGCAATACATCGTGTTCACTTGGTTGACCATAAGGACTAAAATCGACTTTCTACGTACTACATATATGTAAATATGCTGTTGTACAGTAATTATCAACGTGAAATACGTCTTGCGTCTATGGAATTGTACCATACTGTTAGTTAATAATCATACCTATACATATACACCTACATAACATTCTATTATAATTATATACTAAAGTTATGGGAAAATTGGGAGGGACACAAGGTTGGGTGATGAGGAGTTAGGCGAAGAGGAGGGATAACGAGGGCGAGAAGGAGGGGAATTGGGAGGGTGCTGTGGGGGGGGGGGGGGCACACTTTCCTTCGAAAGCGTCAGTATGACTGCTCGGCTTTGTATTTTGTTTCACGAGTAAACTCCTCACATAACACACATAGCAATGTGGTATGTCAGCCATACATTAGTCCCGGGTGTTAAAGATCGTGTGCTGAAATATAATGATATACAATGAATTGTTTACAAGATATTTGCGAAAAACACCGTTTGTCCGCCACGGAAACGTATAGTAGTGTATTAAAACTACTAATTATTTCGTAGATATGCTGCAGGATACTGAAGTATTGATATTTGAATATTGAATGTATTTGGTTAGTTATCCAGTATATCCAAATCAGTTAAGTGGTAGCCTAATCTCAAGGCAAATTCTCTCGTCATAGTACCGTTGCATTAATAGTAAAGTACCACTCACTACAAAAATAAAACTCGGCATTAATCCTAGGAATAAGAGAGGAAAATAAAGACGAGCATAATTTTCAGTGGCATCAAGTTACCCCTGCCACGCCGCCCAGTAAGCGCTCAGTGTGGCCACGAGTTGAGTGAGACTCACCAGGGTTTAACTATGTTTCGGTAGTTTGAGCATATCCTCTTCTTCCTCTTGACACTGACGTCGTATAATATTGCACTGGGCGTAAAATGGACGGATAAGTAAGTATTCATGTGCAGTTTGACGGTAATATATATGGTATTCACGTCTGCTGTTAGGGTAAATGGGCGGACGGTGGAACTTGAAAGACGTTTACTGCCGTTCATAGGTTCATTGTGATGCGAGACACCGAGTATGTGTGCACGTTCGTCCCGTCCGCTTGTATACATTAGTGATGATTTCGATGGTGTAGTGAAAAGCTTCGTGGTAGGTCACAGTGTGACTTACTTATATTAAAGTGCATATTTGAAGTGTCAATAACATGGAACAAGTTAGTGACAACCCAGGGTCATGCCGCCACCAGTCTACTTCTTGCACAGCAGATGATGCAACGATGGATTCAATCATCCAGCTGGATTACACGGGGCTCATACTGCTACTCAAGGTTGGATCTCATCTTTACATGTTCTAGTTATTCTTTGTATATCCTTTCTAATATATATATATATATATATATATATATATATATATATATATATATATATATATATATATATATATGTATATATATATATATATATGAGAGAGAGAGAGAGAGAGAGATGTTTTCCAATTTATTGATTTAATAGTATTTCATACTTTAAAAAGTTTCATTGAATATAATTCACTTAAAAAGGTAATATAAATGACTTTAGATTTTGGTTTATCTAGTTTTTGACCATGGCTTTTGGCATCGTACATACTCTCCTATGTCTGGATGTGTTCCGAGAACTCAGAGTAATATATTTTTCCGAAAACATTTGTACCATTGTTTAATTGCGTCGCATATCCTCGTGTTTTTCTAGCCTCCAGTGTTGTTGAATTTAACATTGTTAACATATTTATAGTCCCAGATCTTTTACCTCGCACTTATTTAGCTATATTTTTTTTTATAGTTTTTCAAACTTATTTATGTTCCTCCTTCTCTGTGGCGACCATTTGTGTGATGCCTGCTCCATCACTGATCTCAATGACTTTTTGTATTGTGGAGGTTGGTGTAGCGTGGGTGGTTCTGGTGTGGTGTGGATGGTGCTGGTGTAGCGTGGGTGGTGCTGGTGTAGATGTGGGTGGTGCTGGTGTAGCGTGGGTGGTGCTGGTGAAGCGTGGGTGGTGCTGGTGTAGATGTAGATGGTGCTGGTGTGGTGTGGATGGTGCTGGTGTAGCGTGGATGGTGCTGGTGTAGCGTGGGTGGTGCTGGTGTGGTGTGGATGGTGCTGGTGTGGTGTGGAGGGTGCTGGTGTAGCGTGGGTGGTTTTGATGTGGTGTGGATGGAGTTAATGTGGAGAGGATGGTGTTGTGTGGTGAGGATTTTGCTTTAATGTGAATGATGCTTGCGCAGTTTGAATTTTTTTGTAGTGTGGATATAGTATCGATGTGCTGTGAATTTTGAGGTGGTGTGGATGTTGTTGATGTGGTGTGAATGTTTGTGGTGTGGATGGTGTTGATTTGTGAATGTTAACGTGGTGTTGATGGTCTTGATGTGGTGTAAATGTTGACGTGGTGTTGATGGTGTTGATGTGGTGTGAATGTTGGTGTGGTGTGGACGGTATTGATGTGGTGTTGGTGTTGATGTGGTGTGAATGTTGGGGGTGGTGTGGATGGTATTGATGTGGTGTGAATGTTGCCGTTGTGTGGATGGTATTGATGTGGTGTGAATGTTGGTGTGGTGTGGATGGTATTGATGTGGTGTGAATGTTGGTATGGTGTTGATGTGGTGTGAATGTTGGGGGTGGTGTAGATGGTATTGATGTGGTGTGAATGTTGACGTGGTGTTGATGGTGTTGATGTGGTGTGAATGTTGGGGGTGGTGTGGATGGTATTGATGTGGTGTGAATGTTGACGTGGTGTGGATGGTATTGATGTGGTGTGAATGTTGGTGTGGTGTGGATGGTATTGATGTTGTGTGAATGTTGGTGTGGTGTGGATGGTATTGATGTGGTGTGAATGTTGGTGTGGTGTGGATGGTATTGGTGTGGTGTGAATGTTGGTGTGGTGTGGATGGTATTGATGTGGTGTTGATGGTGTTGATGTGGTGTGAATGTTGGTGGTGGTGTGGATGGTATTGACGTGGTGTGAATGTTGACGTGGTGTGGATGGTATTGATGTGGTGTGAATATTGACGTGGTGTGGATGGTATTGATGTGGTGTGGATGGTATTGATGTGGTGTGAATGTTGATGTGGTGTGGATGGTATTGATGTGGTGTGGATGGTATTGATGTGGTGTGGATGGTATTGATGTGGTGTGAATGTTGGTGTGGTGTGGATGGTATTGATGTGGTGTGAATGTTGATGTGGTGTTGATGGTGTTGATGTGGTGTGAATGTTGGTGTGGTGTGAATGGTATTGATGTGGTGTTGATGGTGTTGATGTGGTGTGAATATTGGGGGTGGTGTGGATGGTATTGATGTGGTGTGAATGTTGACGTGGTGTGGATGGTATTGATGTGGTGTGAATGTTGACGTGGTGTGGATGGTATTGATGTGGTGTGAATGTTGACGTGGTGTGGATGGTATTGATGTGGTGTGAATGTTGACGTGGTGTGGATGGTATTGATGTGGTGTGAATGTTGATGTGGTGTGAATGTTGGGGGTGGTGTGTATGGTATTGATGTGGTGTGAATGTTGGTGTGGTGTGGATGGTATTGATGTGGTGTGAATGTTGTTGTGGTGTTGATGGTATTGATGTGGTGTGAATGTTGGTGTGGTGTTGATGGTATTGATGTGGTGTGAATGTTGGTGTGGTGTTGATGGTGTTGATGTAGTGTGAATGTTGATGTGGTGTGGATGGTATTGATGTGATGTGAATGTTGACGTGGTGTGGATGGTATTGATGTGGTGTGAATGTTGGTGTGGTGTGGATGGTATTGATGTGGTGTGGATGGTATTGATGTGGTGTTGATGGTGTTGATGTGGTGTGAATGTTGGGGCTGGTGTGGATGGTATTGATGTGGTGTGAATGTTGACGTGGTGTGGATGGTATTGATGTGGTGTGAATGTTGACGTGGTGTGGATGGTATTGATGTGGTGTGAATGTTGATGTGGTGTGGATGGTATTGATGTGGTGTGAATGTTGATGTGGTGTGGATGGTATTGATGTGGTGTGAATGTTGATGTGATGTGGATGGTATTGATGTGGTGTGAATGTTGATGTGGTGTTGATGGTATTGATGTGGTGTGGATGGTATTGATGTGGTGTGAATGTTGGTGTGGTGTTGATGTGGTGTGAATGTTGGTGTGGTGTGGATGGTATTGATGTAGTGTTGATGGTGTTGATGTGGTGTGAATGTTGGGGTGGTGTGGATAGTATTGATGTGGTGTGAATGTTGACGTGGTGTGGATGGTATTGATGTGGTGTGAATGTTGACGTGGTGTGGATGGTATTGATGTGGTGTGAATGTTGATGTGGTGTGAATGTTGGGGGTGGTGTGTATGGTATTGATGTGGTGTGGATGGTATTGATGTGGTGTGAATGTTGATGTGGTGTGGATGGTATTGATGTGGTGTGAATGTTGGTGTGGTGTGGATGGTATTGATGTGGTGTGAATGTTGATGTGTGGATGGTTGTGGTGTGAATGTTGGTGTGGTGTGGATGGTATTGATGTGGTGTGAATGTTGATGTGGTGTGGATGGTATTGATGTGGTGTGAATGTTGGTGTGGTGTGGATGGTATTGATGTGGTGTGAATGTTGGTGTGGTGTGGATGATATTGATGTGGTGTGAATGTTGGTGTGGTGTGGATGGTATTGATGTGGTGTGAATGTTGGTGTGGTGCGGGTGGTATTGATATGGTGTGAATGTTGACGTGGTGTGGATGGTATTGATGTGGTGTGAATGTTGGTGTGGTGTGGATGGTATTGATGTAGTGTGAATGTTGGTGTGGTGTTGATGGTATTGATGTGGTGTGAATGTTGGTGTGGTGTTGATGGAATTGATGTGGTGTGACTGTTGGTGTGGTGTGGATGGTATTGATGTAGTGTGAATGTTGATGTGGTGTTGATGGAATTGATGTGGTGTGACTGTTGGTGTGGTGTGGATGGTATTGATGTGGTGTGACTGTTGGTGTGGTGTGGATGGAATTGATGTGGTGTGACTGTTGGTGTGGTGTGGATGGTATTGATGTGGTGTGACTGTTGGTGTGGTGTGGATGGTATTGATGTGGTGTGACTGTTGGTGTGGTGTGGATGGTATTGATGTGGTGTGACTGTTGGTGTGGTGTGGATGGTATTGATGTGGTGTGACTGTTGGTGTGGTGTGGATGGTATTGATGTGGTGTGAATGTTGATGTGGTGTGACTGTTGGTGTGGTGTGGATGGTATTGATGTGGTGTTAATGTTGATGTGGTGTGAATGTTGGTGTGGTGTTGATGGAATTGATGTGGTGTGACTGTTGGTGTGGTGTGGATGGTATTGATGTGGTGTGACTGTTGGTGTGGTGTGGATGGTATTGATGTGGTGTGACTGTTGGTGTGGTGTGTTGTGGCTGATGATGTGACGCTGAAGCCGCCGGCAGGCCTAGCCTCCACTGGTGATGAGGCTTAAGTGATGGAGTCTCTTTTCTAGTTTATGTAATGAACTGAAGCTTCATACGCGTATTTCAAATACAGTTAAGATTCTTTGGAAGCTGTGAGTGAGAACATGTATATGCCGCATTCAAAAGCTGACTTTCTCATGAATTATGACATTTGCTGCGTTTATACGAATATGAAAATAATGCATAGATGTAATGATGCTGATATCATAGATGTAATGATGTTGATATAGATGTAATGATGCTGATATAGATGTAATGATGCTGATATCATAGATGTAATGATGCTGATATCATAGATGTAATGATGCTGATATCATAGATGTAATGATGTTGATATAGATGTAATGATGCTGATATCATAGATGTAATGATGCTGATATCATAGATGTAATGATGCTGATATCATAGATGTAATGATGTTGATATAGATGTAATGATGCTGATATCATAGATGTAATGATGCTGATATCATAGATGTAATGATGCTGATATCATAGATGTAATGATGCTGATATCATCGTGTTGGAGGCCTAACGTTGATGACAGCGTCGTGGCGTTCAGACCCGGAGCATTATTATCGGGATGGTCGTCGCAGCGCAGTGGTGCAGAAGGGAAATAAGAGCGTAAGGAACGCAGTGGAAAGGTTGGATGTTGTGTGTTCGCGCCTTGGCATTGAATTCGTGAAGGGAAAATCGTAGTGTCATGTGTGTAAAGTCGTAACGTTGTGTTTGTCATGACGAGGTCGAAACGACGTGGCTGTAATGGTAAGGTCGTACCGTTGTGGTTGTATTGTGAAGGATCAGTGTGAAGGCTGTAAGCTTTGAAGTTTGTGGCGTTGGTTTTTCAGCGCTGAAGTTGCAGCGCTTAGAAATTACTGAAAGGAAATTGCGTCTTAACATTAGGTTGAGGTGGCAGCGTAAAGTTTGTCGCCTTGAATGTCAGCCCCAAAGTTTGTCATTGAACTTGGAGTATTCGTCGCAGAATAAGACTAAGGTACAGAAATGTTAAGTTCAAACTCGTAGGCGTCGATGTCGTGTCGATGATGTCTTAATGTTACCGCCCTAAAGTTCAGCATGTAAAGCTGTTTTGGAAAAAGGCCTTATATTCTATATTGATTTCATTCTCTTTAAGAAGGAAGGTCACTACACTAAATGGATTTTTTTTTTTATCAGAGTGGAACGTCAGAGGATCCATCAGGCTCTTACGTAAATCTCGAGGGATATCAAAGACGTGTCCGATGGAGGCCTTGACGGAGGGGTGACCCTTGGGTGACCTTTGGATAAGGAGATATAAAGGTGGGGGATATGCATTAAGAGCATACAGGAGGAGGAGGAAGAGAAGCAGGAGGTTCATAAGTGAAGGTGTGGGAAAAAGAGGTGGAGAGGAGAATCTGAGAGAGGACGGGGATGGATAAGGAGTGACTAGGAAGGCACAAAAGGTGAGAGAACACGAGGAAATTGATAAACAAGGGAGGAGGGAAAGGAAAGATTGTAGAACAAAAATTAGGACAGGGATGGATAAGTGTAGAAATGAAGATAGCGAGGAAGATGTGTGCAGGGGGTGACATCGGACTTGAGGGCATCTGGAGATATAAAGAGGGATGTGAAGGGTGAAGACGGAAATGAGAAGGAAAACCAGATTAGCTAGGGAGACTGTGAAACCAAGGGTAAGAGAAGGGAGGAACAGGATACTGGAAGAGGGCAGGTGTTGTGGGCTGTATGCACGTTATGGGAAAGGATTGCTCGGCTATAAATTTCGAAAGGTATGATGGAAAATGGGAAAGCGACAGGCAGTAAAGAGCGTGACGAGAGGGTAAACAGAGATAACATCATTAGTGACACTATCAAGAGGGGCGTGGTTGATGACGGCCGCTCTTACTCAGGGCGGATTTGATCTTGCAGCGAACGAGGGTAGTGACTGACTGACTGGTTCAGTAGTTTTCACCTTAAGCTGGATTGAATTTCAATTTCGATAGTTTTTCCCTGATAGAGGAACCGGGATCCTAGTGCTGTCATTAGGTACCCCTGTACAATACCACCAGAAGCATCAGGCAAGTGTCACGAGTATATATGAATAAAACAGTTGGGCTCACTAAAGCCTAAGGAAGGGAGGACATTTCTCCAACACATTCAAGCTGGATTAATTCATTTTTCTTGGAGTGTATTTTGCTTTCATCGCTGATTTTGGTGTAGATTTTCCTGACTGCTGCCGCAGTATGTAAATATTATATTCATTCCATCTATTTAGCATGTTAGAAACTCCTGACTGCAGTTTGGATAACAAAATAGAGCGGTACAATGAGTAACTCTGTTTTAGTAATCACAATAATCCAGTTACAGCTTTGAATGCAGCGTGAATTCAGTAAAGTGATTCATGTTGTAGTTTTCTGAAGCATTTACTAGCAAAGTTCATGACAAGCAAATGTAGGGAAACAGTTAGTCTACTCGAACCAGATACACATGCTATGTAAACCCGAGGTAAAACGACGCCACCCTCCAAGAAACACGCACCAGAAACACGTTAGATAAACAAGAGGTAAAAAAAAAAAGATACACTGTGACACACACACACACACACACACACACACACACACACACACACACACACACACACACATACTTAATTCACGAATTTGGTCATGGATGAAGGTTGTTTGGCAGTTCACGACTGAACTTTGGCGAGGAAGCAAGCTGCAGGTATGGCTGGCTGCTCGAAGTATTAGCGAAAAAATTGATGGTCAACCCACGTTGTGTTTTCAATCGTGAACTGCGTAACACCTGCGTATTTCTCGGTAGGTACGATATTCCATCTGCTGAATGTCATCCAGTCTGGACCATTTTCCCTCATCCCACCCAGTATAGTTCATTCTGTTACCTTGTTTTTATTTCCCTAAGTTCTTTCTCACCTTCCTCTGATCATTTCCTAATTTTTTTCCGTATTCATTATACTTAACCCATTACCCTCATTGCCCCCCCCCCTACTCCACTACTTTTCTTCATTTCCATTTTCTCCTCAACCTTCTTTTCCTTTCCTCACTTTTTTCCCTTTATTTTCCTTTTCCTTCCTTCTACCTTCTTGTTTTCTCCTCTCTTCTTCATTTCTTTATTTTCTTTTTCCTTTCTTCTACCTTCTCATTTTTTCCTCCTCTTCTTCCTTTTTTTCCCCTTTTCCTTCCTTTCCATCATCTTCCCTTTCCCGTCCCTCTTTCTTGTCTCCTACATCCTTTTCTCCTCCTTTTTCTACTTCCTTTACTCCGTCTTCCTCTCCTTTCCCTCCTTCATCCTCTCATATCGCCATGTGCCTTTTCTTTTCATCTTCCTTTTCCTTTATTTCCCATCCATCTTTCTCTCCTCTCTTCCTCTTCCACGGGTCTCTTCTTTGCAGCCTCCCTCTTACCTCTGAGAATGCAATGCGTCTTCCCTCCGTCTCTTCGGGTGTAAGATAAAAGTAATATATTACCAACATTTGCCGATCATAATATCGATATTTCGAAAACCCGGGATGATAACGTCTCGCAACACGCCCTCTATCTGCAAGTCGTTAAGTTGAAGAATCTTACTCGTGGAGCCGACGCCCCTCCCGGGGCAGTCGTCGTTTTGTCTGCGTCGTCTCCTTGAAGCTGTCGTTTTCTTTGTGTCGTCCTTCGGACCAGTAGTTTTGTCCGCATAGTTTTAAAGATCGTCGTGCTCTATGCGTCGTCTTCTCGGGCTAGTCGTTTCGTCTTCAGTCTCACGTACCTATCAATTTGTCTTCGTCGTTTCTAAGAGCCCATGGTTTTGTCTTACACGTCTTCCCGGGTTCGTCGTTTTGTCTACGTCTTCTCTCAGGTCCGTCGCTTCCTCTGCGTTGTCACGCCAACCAACTCGGGGTGTTGCAGGCGTTTCTCACAGCAATGCAGCAGATGTGGCGATCGTTAGCATATCATTTGGTTCAGTTCTGTATACTGGTTGACTATCCTGTCTCCATCTACATAAATTTGGAATGTAGGAAACAATTACCGTATTCATCACAACTTGTTCACAGACCATCAGCTTTCTGTTATTTGGCTCTCCCGTGTAAGATTATCCTGTCATAGACCATTAAGTCTTCTGTCATTTGGCTTTCCTACGTTTTGTTCTTCATCTTATACCCTTTCCATAGACCATCAACTACTCTGTCATCTAGCTTTCTAACGTACTCCCACGTACCGCCACAAGTCACACCAGGCGGGGACATGCCGCAGACTGTGTTAATAGCAAATGAGCGTGTGAGATCAAGTCTGTATTGCACTCCAGTGCAGAGAAGAGAATCGCCTAGCCCTCCCTTTCGAAGTCCTCTGCGTTCTTATTGGACAAAATAGCAAACACAAATAATCTTGTTCACTCACCAGCATCATAAAACCTCACTTAATCAGTACGTATGCATGAAGGTCATCAAAGTCGTTTCATCTAGGGATCCGTTATGCATTAAATGCAAATCAAAACAGCGTGAAATTTAGATTGTAGAATTTTTTTTCGGTAAAAAGATCCACACGCAGTCAATAGTAGTGCAACCCACCAGCACACTTGTGAAGGAACACACTCAGCATGTCCAGCACTGAATACAACTTGTACATCAACCAACAGAAACAAAACGCTCATTAGTGCCCTGAATCAGGTAGACTCATTCAACCAACACACTCCCTTCGTGCAGTCACCATTACCCAGAGTTAGAACACACTCAGCACAGCGATGAAAACCAATACACATTGTGCTTTACTCAAAGAACACACGAGTGTGCACTCAGCTCGCACACCCAGTACTCCACTCAACATGCATTGTGTGCAAGTCTAACCCAGTGAGCACGACTCTACGGCCCTTGACCACGACCCTTTGGTGAAGTAATCTTGCTTTTCATCATATAATACACAAGGATCTCCCAGTCGTTTTCAGTGGATCGATTAGACGTAAGACATAGCCTCCATCCAAATGCACAGCAGAACAGTCGAATTTATACACTGAAAAACCCTGCCTCTAGAATTATGATTTCCATCCCCGACAAGACAGTATAACCAAAGTGATCACTTGACAGCCATACCAAGAACTATATGCACCGTGACTCGCATCCCTGACACGCAGTAGACAAAAGTGAACCCACAGCTAGGATATATCTTAGGCTTTTACCACCACAGACACCACCACACGTCCCAGCCCGAAGCCAAAGACCGAAGTCCACGGCTAAGCAGACAGATCTGATATTAAGAACTCAGTTTGTTATTTAGAATCATACATGACTGTCGGACGCAGAACAAAGCAAGAGGACATACGGACCCAGGAGTAGCCACAGAACCTTTGCAATCGTTCCCAAAGCTCGGACCAGTCGTTTCGTCTGCGTAGTTCTAGGGATCATCACGCTTTGTGCGTCATGTTTCTGAGCCGTTTTATAACCTTAGAACTTAACATACCTACCACTTTTCCGCTAACATTAGGACTTACAACTTGGGCTTCAGCCATATCCATAACAACACTTGAAACCACATCCAGAAGTGAAGCTACTGAAATATCCACAACCAGGAAGTTAGATATAATTAGGCGCATATTTCGACTCTGAACCTCCTTATTTTTCACATCTTTTCCCACAGCTGGATAGAAAACGGACCAATCAGCTCCTGAACCTTTAGAATGATGCACAATCTTATTCTTGGCCCAAGCCTCAAGTACACACCGGTGAAACCCCAACCAGACCCACCCACACCTTGATGTATAGTTTCATCTTGAACTTACCTTCATACGCAACCCGTAGGTTCACTCAAAATCACATTTACAATTGAATCTCCAATCAATGCCTTAACATGGCAAGTGAACACTCAACAAGATCCATAACTACATGGAAAATCTGAGGACAAGATGGCGTAGGACATCGCCCACCATTTAACACAACTCTTCCAGCAGATTCAAATATACCCGGCTACCTGTTCACGTCCAGACCCACAGCCAGGCCACCACATTCCCGACGTGACCAACTACAGGCTGTACACTAAAGCAGACCCAACCGCACATTGGCAGCTGGGCCCATTACCACACAGATATCCCATCCCACAAACTAACTGAACCAATTAGCCTGTCCGTCAGGCGGGAGCAACGTCCAAACGAAAAATGGGGACAGTGCTTGCATAAGTGTCATACTTCCTAGTGTTTCATTGTCTGCTCTCTCTCTCTCTCTCTCTCTCTCTCTCTCTCTCTCTCTCTCTCTCTCTCTCTCTCTCTCTCTCTCTCTCTCTCCCCTCCTATTTTTTTCTTTTTCACCGTTTCTATTCCACAATTTGCCCTCTTTTTCGTCTTCATCACCGTCTTATTGTCTCTTACTTTCATATTTCCATTAATTCTTCCTCATCATGGTTACTCTTCAGTCTTCCTTTTTATTTCTTTTCCTATCATCATTCTTTTTCATACCTTTACTTTTCTGCTTATACTGGCTCTCTTCTGCTCACGCCCCATCCCCACCACCTTTACACTGGCCTTCCCGCTAATACAGCTCATTATTCTGGCCCACCTGACTCGCCAACACCCAGTGAGTCAGTCATATTAGGGTCCAGCTTGGTGCCAGGAGTAGATCATGTACCACAAGGACTTACGCCTGACCTAATGAAGACAACTTGCCAGATCATGCACCAGAAGGACTTATTTTTGAACCTGTTAAGGTATCTTGTCTAGTCTCTCAGGCGCCGTTGGCTAACTAGACGCCTGTGGCTATGGCACATCTGTCCTCTATTCATTTATTCATTTTTTAAGGAAAGCTAAGCACATTCAATTTTATGAATCGTTGGATATCTAGAGTTTTTCCCACATGAGGCTAAGTCTTCAGACTCGAATCCTAATCAATGGTTTATGTATTGTTGTTCTTATTCTTTAAGTTCTGCATGGTTATTAAGGAACGTTCCCATAAGTGGAAAGATTGCTATCGAGTCTCCTATAACTATTTCTAAACAGATATGAAGGTAGATGCGATGATTTTGCTTCCTAAAGGGATCCTAAGTGACTGAGGCCTGCTCGAGCTGAGGATATGTACCGCCCTTTGAGCGCTTGTTATTGGGTTGCCTGTCATGAAAGTGTGTGATTGTGAGATGGAGACAAACTGCTTCAGGTTGATGCACTGAACCACAATTCATCCCTTATTTAGACATAGATGTTCCCAATGAACATACTATAGAGCTAATTGGAGCTATGTGGTATACAGGCGGCTGAAGCAGAGCACATGAAGCGGTCAAGGAAAACAACGGACAGATGTTTGAGCTTTGGCTTTGGATAGAGGGCACATGGGGAAAAAAATTGTCTATTGTCTAGTACTTCATTTGTGAAACTTTGTGTTATTCCGGAACGCCGTCTTATTGTAACATTCCTTTTCCTCATCCACAAGTGAGTTGCACTAGGTAGTTGGCAACACCAGCGCAGGAAAGTTGGTAAACGTGACCGTGACTTAGTAAGGAAGTTCTTCAGGTCATTACATGTAATTTATTTTGATTAAAGAACAATGAACTTAATGTCCCTGCTAAGCATTAATGTGGGTTAGGGTGAAACTGTTTAGCTCTCCGGCTGTGTGGAAGACGCCACACTCAGGCCAACTTTACAAGGAAAGTTGTCTCTAAGGATTCCAGAGTTTGGCTGTGCGAAGATCCATTTCTGTTAGGTTAACAATAGCGGTGTGTCATGTGTTGAGACAAGTGTGTGTGTTTCAGATGTAGAGAGCAGTGAGTGTGTGTGTGGGTGTCAGGTGTTGGAGAGCATTGTGTATGCCTTGTGATTAGAGCATTGTGTGTGTGTGTGTGTGTGTGTGTGTGTGTGTGTGTGTGTGTGTCTGTGTGTGTGTGTGTGTCTGTGTGTGTGTGTGTGTGTGTGTGTGTGTGTGAGTAGGAAGACGAAGGAAAAAGGGTAGATCAGGTAACAAAAACTCCCAGCTAATTCCGCACAGCGTGCGTCGTCTCCTCCCGTCTACACAACGTGTGTTGGTCGGGGAGGAAATAGTAAAGGAGGCATTACACCTCACCCCTGCATCTCTCCCCGGGAAACATAGCACCTCCCTCTCCCAACTTGACACCACTTTATTAGTAAATCCAACTGCGCCATTCATGTCCGGAATATTACAAATATGGTCGTAAATCCCATGTGTTTTTTCCCATGACGCTGAAGATTATTTATGTCGGCAATTCTGCCCTGGTGATGGAATATCGCGGTGCGTGCACAACACCCAAGCCCCGGGCTCATTTGTCTCCATACGGGTGAGCCTCGTTCACAGCTGTGTGGTCTCGTTCTTTGCCCATCTCTTTCTACAAAACAGACCGGAACCCACTCGTGCGACGAGGGTTTAAAAAGGCGTGAGCGGATTTACGTAAATATATATATATATATATATATATATATATATATATATATATATATATATATATATATCCCTAGAACTGTTAAGGATTAGATGAGAGAGAAGGAAATCGGCTTTTTCTCCTCTTAATGATATGCTCGTGGATTCTCACTAGTTGTGAACTGGAGTAAGCGTCCTAGTATTCATGGAGGCCGCTCTACAGGGGAAATATGGAGATCCAGCACGTATAAATGCCATTAAGTTTAGGTGTTTGAAATGTCCAAACACAAATAAAGGTTATTTAGGAAGAGGTTTAAGGAGTCTCAGCAGGTATGAAGGGCGTTCAATAAAGGGTTTAAGGAGTTAAGTTTAGCATGTATAGGGGCCATTCTATGAGGGAGTTGTGACAAATGATCGATCACGATTATTTTGTCATGGACATTCAAAACCTCACCGCTACTATACTACGATAAAAGAGAACACACGAAATTGAAGTTCTTCCTGAGATATATTTCTTTACTAATTTGCTTATAAAACTGTTTACCTGTGGTGCATTGTTTCCTCAAGATCCTATTTAATGAAAGTTTGCATTGCTTTTTCTGACTAATGAAATCACGTTTGTCCTAATGATCTCTCCCTCATGCTCACCGTCTCAGAATTATGTCTTTCAGAATATGTATAAACATATACTGGCCGACCTATTTCTGGCCTCCACTGAGCGAAATATTTCGCCTACCATCGTCATGCAAGCCACATGTGATTTTTTGTTTTTGTTTTAATTCGAGAAATGCGAAGTATATATGTGTTTGTTTTTGTGAAACAGGCTTTTTCCTTTTCTGTTTAATGAGCTTGGCTAATCGCATTCATAACTTTTCAGGAAAAATAACCAACATAGGTGAAATATGAAATATGGTGTTTCATTTACATATTTGAAATTCCATACTCAGTTGCTTGTTTTTAACGAAATGAAGAAAATGTAATCCGAAAAACGATATTTTTTACTACGAAAAAAGTAATTCTTAAAAAAGAACTGAAGAACATGTAATCTCTAAGATAGTACTCGATATTCTTTAAACCCCACTAGCGATAGGCGTGCAAAAGAAGAGACATTAGGATGGAAATGTACTTACTTGTGTGGGATGTAGCACGTGACAGAGGATAGTGAGTGATGGGCGTAGGAAGTTAAGTTGCTTGTGGAAGAGAATAAAGAGGTGTATGATATTTACTTTCAGGGAACGCGTGTGAAGGATTGTGAGATAAATACATGGAAGCGGTAGAAGGTCAAGAAGAAGACCAGTTTAGAGATGGGGTGAGTGAATATCGACAAGCCTCAGCGAGAATCAGATTATGTTTTGGAATGAGGTGAATAGTGTGCGTAGGAGAAGAGAACAAATGGGCACATCATTGAAGGAAGCAGGTGAAATGGTAGTAATAGGCAAAGAAGAGGCGAAGAGAAGTGAGTATTCTTAAGAACTGCTGACTGTGTTGGATAATAGGGTGGCATGGAAGGGCTTCTGGGATGTGGAGGCACGTAGAGCGAAGGAGTTCTGGCATACTTCTTTAGCGTATGTTTCAGCTTGGCTAAAACAGATGAAGTGGATAGGATTGCCGTTGAAAATCTGGGAGATGAGTCAGCTACTGTTTGCAGATGATACACCTGGCGCCAGACTCAAGTGAGAAACGGCATAGGCTGGTGTCTGAGTTTAGAAGGGTGTGTAAGAAGGGGGAGTTGAGAGTTGATGTGAATAAAAGTAAGGTAGTGAAATTTAGCAGGGGAGATTCTCTGTTCCATTTGAGTGTGAGTTTTGAATGGAGTAAACACAGAGGAAATAGGATGTTTTAAACAACTGAGAGGGAGGGAGCTGAAGTGAACTATAAGATAGGTAGGGGGTGAAAAGTTCTGTATGCTTGAGGAGTATGTGGAAAGAAGTCAGTGTTAGTGAGGGCAAAGGTTTGTCTGTTTGATGGTAGAGTAGTCCCGACGGTACTATATAGATGCGAGTTGTGGACCATAATACAAAATGTTCGTAAGAGGATGGACGTGTTGAAAATTAAAATGCCTGAGGAGAGTATCTGGTGTGGAGAGGGTTGATCGAATAAGGAATGACAGTATGAGAAGGAAGTATGGTAACAAGCAGAGTATTTTGCAGTAAGTAGGAAATACTGATGTGGTTTGAATATGGAATGAATGAAGAGGGTAAACGAGGAAAGACCGACCAAGACGATAGTGCGTCAAAAGTGGAGGGAGCAAGGAAAATCATGAGAGCGAGGATGAGATGGAAGGATGAAGTGAAACTTATCGGGTCCTGAGTATGGAGGAGGGTGTGATGTATGCACGAGATAAAATGAATTGGAGCGATATTATGTATAGGGGGCGACTTGCTATCAGTGGGGTGAACCAGGGTCTATGAATGTAGCAGGGTAAACCACAGAAAGGTCTCTGGGATTTGACTGTGGATGGGGGGCTCTGGTTTCCGTGCATTATGTGAACAAATGAGTGTCGTTTCTACGTATGTTCCTGTTTCTACCTCTTAGACACGGGAAACCGTGAACAAACATTATAATGAGACATTGAGTCTCGCGCTTCGATCAGTCTTCTGTCTCGTGGGCCGCTCGGGCCCGCCCGTTACCCTCCTGTGTCGTCTCTGTTGTGTCCTCTGTACGCTCTATGCCGGCCTCCACCTGCCTCAAGGTGTGTTACCCTCGTCCACGCTGCATGAGGAAGTTTTCCTTTGTGTTTACGTAGAATTTTTTTTTTTTATTTGAGTGTTTGACAGAGTAAGTCTCGCCTGTTACCATACCTGGTGTATATTAGCTTCTGACCGCCCAGACCAAGGCTGCGCAAGAGTTGAATGTAAACACCGAGTAACGACCATGGTCACATAATGATAACGACCATGGTCACATAATGATAACATTCTAGGTTAAGACGTGTTACACAAGAATAACATTCTAGGTAAAAAGATGGAACACATGACAATACTTTTCTAGGTAAAAAAGAACGTATCACTTGAGGATAATTTTCTAAGTAAAAAAGACAATAGGGAGATAAATATCACAGCTGGTTCAAGGACATCATCGGATTCTGAACTGAGAAATTGATAGAGATTTCCTATGAAGCAACTGTGAAGAGGCGTTGAAATACGCTTGTGTGACCGACTGCCTGGATAATGAAAGAAATATATGAGAGAGAAAGGGCTTGTGTGTGTGTGTGTGTGTGTGTGTGTGTGTGTGTGTGTGTGTGTGTGTGCATCATACGACAAAATGTTGTCATGTGGCATAACTTACGTGTAAAGCTCATGACATAGACGGACAGATAAACAGACAGACAAACAAAGACAGACACATAGACAGCAAGAATGTGGTAGTGTACCCTCTGTAAACATAAGGTTTGGCAGCTGTCGATCAATTTATGTGTGTACGTATCTGTTGCGCCTCCATAAGCTACCTGTCAGACCACGAGGATTCCCAGGGAAACCCGAGAGGAAAAGAGAAGGAGACCTGAGGGAAAATAGAAGGGATGGAGATCCATAGGGTGGAGAGGGCAATGAATCCATCTCATTATTCAAGTGTTGTGTCCGAAATACTCTCTCTTGGCCTCTAGGGAACCATCGTCCTTCCATGCCCCTCTTCAGGGATATCAAATTAGATTAGAATTTAAGACTTTTCGAACGATGGAAACGCGTAGGTTCTCTACCTCCACTTCCGCCTAGTTTTAATGAGAGTAGCTTCTTTGCAAACAGTTTCAAATTTTTGTTTTTATTACCGGGGAAAATTGAAGTTTGTCTGAATCGATGTCGATTTTTTTTTTTTTTTTTTTCATTTTCTGCCCGCAGCTTGATCGAGACCAGGCATGTCAGATTAAGCAAGTTGTTGCTGCCGGTAAACCGTAGATCGGATGCAGATATAAGTAAAGGATCAGTGTAATTACGTAAATACACGGAGCAAGCGGGTAGTATGCCATAGCCCGTAGCGAGGATTTTTCTGAAGGAACCGAGAAAAATTCTTTCCTTTCTGTCTAGTTAATGATAACCAGTAGACTGGAAACGTTCATGTGGTCATCATAAGAGGATGTATCATTCAAGCGTTGACGATGGCAGGTAGCTTAATCCAGTTTTCATTAATCGTGTCTGTAAAGCTCTGTCTCCCTGTATCGATGTTAAAGCTTTTAACTCCAAGCTTTGGTCCGTCGCTTCTAGGTACAGCATTGCTGTGTGCTTCCAACCATGTATCTAATTAACCACATCCTGCATGTTCTCTCTATTCATCTGAACCACAGATAATCCCATACGTTTCTACGCCGTATATTATGACTGGGCATTTACCCCCTTGAGTGTAAAGGCATACGACCCTAGAGTACGGCGGTAAGACTCTAAGTACGATAGTAAGGCCCTTAAGGGTCAGATCAAAGGGCAAATATCATAGTTTAGTGTATAAAAGGTTGACCACCACGTTGAATGACTATGATCGTACATATTGAAATCATACATTATTCATATACATACCCGTTACTATACAGAACATCCATGCTGTTTATTTATCTCATAGCTTATCTATGGTACGGGACACGCTACGGTACGGTATGCTGTACGTCTGAACGAATAGGAGAATAAAGGATGATGGGATAAAAGGTTTTGATCTTTCGGGTCCTGAACATGCAAGTGGGGTGGTGCAAGGCATGCACGAGATAGAGTGAATTCAGAGCGAAGAAGTGTGTGGGGAGCGACGTGGCTATGAACTGCCAACACAGATATTGTCCCCTATGGAAATCCACACCACAGGAATCCTCACGTAATATGGACATGTATATCCACACAAATGCTGCTCATTCACGCAATATCTTACAACACATTCTCTTCATTCACATCTACGGTTTACTCATTGGTTTCCCGATCATGCAATTCATATTCGCCCTTTTTTTTTGGCTATTCATTATTCATTTCTTTCCCTCAATCAACATCTCTCAGCTCACCACCACAGTCTCTAAGTTCATTTACATCTCGGCTGATATCTCAACCTTGTCCATTTCCTCTACAGCACCTTTACCCACGGTTCAGGTATAATGTGAGACAAAAGCTGTCTTCGTTAAACGCGTGTATATGTAACACTTCCCTCACTCAGTCAGCGTCAGCAGGAGGAACACCTCCTCGCTGGCACAACCTGGATAGACCAGTGAATGTGACGTATATTTTGTGAGATCATTACTTTTAATCCCTCGCTTGGACCTCGGCGTTCAAAATGAGCACCCAAACAGACCATCAATCCTTCATCCCTGACAGAAGGCATTTTATTTTCTGAAGTACATTTTCATCTTGATATAACATCCCAGTCAGTAAAAACAAAAAGTTAAGTCCTTAGGGAAAATTGAAGGAAATTTTAGGGAGTTTTCATTCATTCTGGTTCAGAGTGAATTGAGTAGGATGAATCTGTCGTAGGCTAATGACGAAAAATTGAGTACATGTTTTTCGAAATATATATATATATATATATTGTTGACTGGTTGGTAAGGTTATTTAATGTATGTATGACTCATGGTGAGGTGCCTGAGGATTGGCGGAATGCGTGCATAGTGCCATTGTACAAAGGCAAAGGGGATAAGAGTGAGTGCTCAAATTACAGAGGTATAAGTTTGTTGAGTATTCCTGGTAAATTATATGGGAGGGTATTGATTGAGAGGGTGAAGGCATGTACAGAGCATCAGATTGGGGAAGAGCAGTGCGGTTTCAGAAGTGGTAGAGGATGTGTGGATCAGGTGTTTGCTTTGAATAATGTATGTGAGAAATACTTAGAAAAGCAAATGGATTTGTATGTAGCATTTATGGATCTGGAGAAGGCATATGATAGAGTTGATAGAGATGCTCTGTGGAAGGTATTAAGAATATATGGTGTGGGAGGCAAGTTGTTAGAAGCAGTGAAAAGTTTTTATCGAGGATGTAAGGCATGTGTACGTGTAGGAAGAGAGGAAAGTGATTGGTTCTCAGTGAATGTAGGTTTGCGGCAGGGGTGTGTGATGTCTCCATGGTTGTTTAATTTGTTTATGGATGGGGTTGTAAGGGAGGTAAATGCAAGAGTCCTGGAAAGAGGGGCAAGTATGAAGTCTGTTGGGGATGAGAGAGCTTGGGAAGTGAGTCAGTTGTTGTTCGCTGATGATACAGCGCTGGTGGCTGATTCATGTGAGAAACTGCAGAAGCTGGTGACTGAGTTTGGTAAAGTGTGTGGAAGAAGAAAGTTGAGAGTAAATGTGAATAAGAGCAAGGTTATTAGGTACAGTAGGGGTGAGGGTCAAGTCAATTGGGAGGTGAGTTTGAATGGAGAAAAACTGGAGGAAGTGAAGTGTTTTAGATATCTGGGAGTGGATCTGTCAGCGGATGGAACCATGGAAGCGGAAGTGGATCATAGGGTGGGGGAGGGGGCGAAAATTTTGGGAGCCTTGAAAAATGTGTGGAAGTCGAGAACATTATCTCGGAAAGCGAAAATGGGTATGTTTGAGGGAATAGTGGTTCCAACAATGTTGTATGGTTGCGAGGCGTGGGCTATGGATAGAGATGTGCGCAGGAGGATGGATGTGCTGGAAATGAGATGTTTGAGGACAATGTGTGGTGTGAGGTGGTTTGATCGAGTAAGTAACGTAAGGGTAAGAGAGATGTGTGGAAATAAAAAGAGCGTGGTTGAGAGAGCAGAAGAGGGTGTTTTGAAATGGTTTGGGCACATGGAGAGAATGAGTGAGGAGAGATTGACCAAGAGGATCTATGTGTCGGAGGTGGAGGGAACGAGGAGAAGAGGGAGACCAAATTGGAGGTGGAAAGATGGAGTGAAAAAGATTTTGTGTGATCGGGGCCTGAACATGCAGGAGGGTGAAAGGAGGGCAAGGAATAGAGTGAATTGGAGTCATGTGGTATACAGGGGTTGACGTGCTGTCAGTGGATTGAATCAAGGCATGTTAAGCGTCTGGGGTAAACCATGGAAAGCTGTGTAGGTATGTATATTTGCGTGTGTGGACGTGTGTATGTACATGTGTATGGGGGGGGGGGGGGGGGTTGGGCCATTTCTTTCGTCTGTTTCCTTGCGCTACCTCGCAAACGCGGGAGACAGCGACAAAGTATAAAAAAAAAAAAAAAAAAAAAAAAAAATATATATATATATATATATATATATATATATATATATATATATATATATATATATATATATATATATATATATATATATATATTTCTTTTCTTTCTTTTAAACTGTTCGCCATTTCCCGCGTTAGCGAGGTAGCGTTAAGAACAGAGGACTGGGCCTTTTTTGGAATATCCTCACCTGGCCCCCTCTGTTCCTTCTTTTGGAAAATTAAAAAAAAAAACGAGAGGGGAGGATTTCCAGCCCCCCGCTCCCTCCCCTTTTAGTCGCCTTCTACGACACGCAGGGAATACGTGGGAAGTATTCTTTCTCCCCTATCCCCAGGGTTAATATATATATATATATATATATATATATATATATATATATATATATATATATATATATATATATATATATATATATATATATATGCAAAACCTTAAATTCACCGTCAAGAGATATATGCACAATGTTGACTGTGCACATATATAAAATGTGTTTGTGTGTATATATATATATATATATATATATATATATATATATATATATATATATATATATATATATATATATATATATATATATTCCTCTTTGCAGATAAGCCTACCAACACAATTGACCTTGTCTCCGCACACTCAGCATTTTCTAGCTCGTTATCCCGCGTGATGAAGCCTAAGATTGGCCATCATTCCACTCACTCGACTGTGAGTTTAGAACAATGTCCGTAAGACTTAAACAAAAGAGTTCGACTGTTCAACGTTACAGGTCAGGGAAGGGGGAACTCCGAATTGAAAGCCAGTTGCGCTGACTAACAGAATGGCTTGAAAAAAGTGAATAAAGAAAAGAGAATGAAATTCGTCAACATTCGTTGACATGGTACATTAGAGTATTTGAATATTTATGATGATATTGTAATGTATTACAGTATTTGAATGCCAACTGTTAGGACCCAATTGAAATTTTGTAGCTGTTGCTGAAGAAGGGATGTATAGAGTCGTACCGGCCTGCCTACCAGTCCTATTTTTCGGCCATGTAGATATTTTTCCTTGAGCTGATATTATCTAATACCGATATCATCATCATGTATTACGAATATGGTAAACGTTGGCCGTAGCTTCTCCGTTGATCTCTGGTTACTTTATGCCTCATTCAAAAAGGTCGGTTAAGACCTCGTTGCTTTTCAATAACTATAAATACAAAGGGTATTCGATAACACGTAATTGAATACCTGTAATACTTGTAATCGTACAGCCATTTCTCTAGTATAGGTTCCATATCCTAGTCGTAGGCATTCCCAGTTCCCTGTCATGTGGTGTAGGTTCGAATCCTTAATGTTGGGTGATGATATGTATTATGATTAAAGAACTTGGATGGGGTGGTTAGGGAGGTGAATGCAGGAGTTTTGAAGAGAGAGGCAGATATGCAGTCTGTTGTGGATGAAAGGGATTGGCATATGAGTCACTTGTTCGCTGATGATACAGCGCTGGTGGCTGATTCGGGTGAGAAACTGCAGAGGCTGGTGACTGAGTTTGGTAGAATGTGTGAAAGAAGAAAGCTAGAAATAAATGTGAATAAGAGCAAGGTTATTAGGTTCAGTAGGGTTGAGGGACAAGTTAATTGGGAGGTAAGTTTGAATGGAGAAAAACTGGAGGAAGTGAAGTGTTTTAGATATCTGGGAGTGGATTTAGCAGCGGATGGAATCATGGAAGCGGAAGTGAATCACAGAGTAGAGGAGGAAACAAAGGTTCTGGGAGCCTTGAAGAATGTGTGGAAGGCGAGAACGTTATCTCGGAGAGTTGAAATGGGTATGGTTGAAGGAATAGTGGTTCCAACAATGTCATATGGTTGCGAGGCATGGGCTATAGATAGGGTTGTGCGAAGGAGGGTGGATGTGTTGGAAATGAAATGTTTGAGGACAATATGTGGTGTGAGGTGGTTTGATTGAGTATGTAATGAAAGGACAAAGAGAGTGTGGTAAAAAAAAAAAAAGGTTGTGGTTGAGAGAGCAGAAGAGGACGTGTTGAAATGGTTTGGTCACATGGAGAGAATGAGTGAGGAAAGATTGACAAAGAGGGTATATGTGTCAGAGGTGGAGGGAACGAAGAGGAGCGGGAGACCAAATTGGAGGTGGAAGGATGGAGTAAAAAAAGATTTTGAGCGAACGGGGCCTGAACATACTGGAAGGTGAAAGCGTGCAAGGAATAGACTGAATTGGAATCATGTGGTATAGGTGGACGTGCTGTCAGTTGATTGAACTAGGGGATGTGAAGCGTCTGGGGCAAACCATGGAAAGTTTTTATGTTTATATATGTTTATGGATGGGGTTGTTAGGGAGGTAAATGCAAGAGTTTTGGAAAGAGGGGCAAGTATGAAGTCTGTTGGGGATGAGAGAGCTTAGGAAGTGAGTCAGTTGTTGTTCGCTGATGATACAGCGCTGGTGGCTGATTCATGTGAGAAACTGCAGAAGCTGGTGACTGAGTTTGGTAAAGTGTGTGAAAGAAGAAAGTTAAGAGTAAATGTGAAAAAGAGCAAGGTTATTAGGTACAGTAGGGTTGAGGGTCAAGTCAATTGGGAGGTAAGTTTGAATGGAGAAAAACTGGAGGAAGTAAAGTGTTTTAGATATCTGGGAGTGGATCTGGCAGTGGATGGAACTATGGAAGCGGAAGTGAATCATAGGGAGAGGGAGGGGGCGAAAATCCTGGGAGCCTTGAAGAATGTGTGGAAGTCGAGAACATTATCTCGGAAAGCAAAAATGGGTATGTTTGAAGGAATAGTGGTTCCAACAATGTTGTATGGTTGCGAGGCGTGGGCTATGGATAGAGTTGTGCGCAGGAGGGTGGATGTGCTGGAAATGAGATGTTTGAGGACAATGTGTGGTGTGAGGTGGTTTGATCGAGTAAGTAACGTAAGGGTAAGAGAGATGTGTGGAAATGAAAAGAGCGTGGTTGAGAGAGCAGAAGCGGGTGTTTTGAAATGGTTTGGGCACATGGAGAGAATGAGTGAGGAAAGATTGACCAAGAGGATATATGTGTCGGAGGTGGAGGGAACGAGGAGAAGTGGGAGACCAAATTGGAGGTGGAAAGATGGAGTGAAAAAGATTTTGTGTGATCGAGGCCTGAACATGGAGTAGGGTGAAAGGAGGGCAAGGAGTAGAGTGAATTGGATCGATGTGGTATACCGGGGTTGACGTGCTGTCAGTGGATTGAATCAGGGCATGTGAAGCGTCTGGGGTAAACCATGGAAAGTTGTGTGGGGCCTGGATGTGGAAAGGGAGCTGTGGTTTCGGGCATTATTGCGTGGCAGCTAGAGACTGAGTGTGAACGAATGGGGCCTTTGTTGTCTTTTCCTAGTGCTACCTCGCACACATGAGGGGGGAGGGGGAAGGTGTGTGGCGAGGTGGCGATGTGAGTGAATGGGGGCAGACAGTGTGAATTGTGTGCATGGGTATATCTGTCTGTGTCTGTGTATGTATATATATGTGTACATAGAGATGTATAGGTATGTATATTTGCGTGTGTGGACGTGTGTGTGTATACATTGTGCATGGGGTGGGTTGGGCCATTTCTTTCGTCTGTTTCCTTGCGCTACCTCGCAAACGCGGGAGACAGCGACAAAACAATATATATATATATATATATATATATATATATATATATATATATATATATATATATATATATATATATATTCTGCATCTTAAGCCAACAAGTACCCATTATCGACGAGCCATGAAAGGAAAATGAAGTTAGAGTGACCACTCTTTCCAGAATTCGAATCCTGACAGGGCCCGCGCAGGACTTTTTGTCATGAGTAGAAAGGCGCGTTCTGCGCGGGGAAACGCAAGCAGAGGTCAAAGATCGAGGTGGTTGAAGGAAATATGCACAATGGGGGTATGGGTGACGGACTGAAGGAGTTGGGAGTAAGAGACTGCAAAGATTCTTGGAGGGTTTCCGTATAGGTAAATATATGTATATATATATATATATATATATATATATATATATATATATATATATATATATATATATATATATATATATATCCCTGGGGATAGGGGAGAAAGAATACCTCCCACGCATTCCCTGCGTGTCGTAGAAGGCGACTAAAAGGGAAGGGAGCGGGGGGGGGCTGGAAATCCTCCCCTCTTGTTTGTTTGTTTTTTTTCCCAAAGAAGGAACAGAGAAGGGGGCCAGATGAGGATATTCCCTCAAAGGCCCAGTCCTCTGTTCTTAACTCTACCTCGCTAGCGCGGGAAATGGCGAATAGTATGAAAGAAAGAAAAGATATATATATATATATATATATATATATATATATATATATATATATATATATATATATATATGTTCTTTCTTTAGTAATAGAGAATCTATATTTCATAACGAATATGGTGAGAGGGGGTTCACTCTTACATTCAAGAGATGGGGCTCCGCGGTTGTAGAACTCCTTCCCCGTACAGTAGGTAATTACAAATACGTAATCAAACACACACACACACACACACACACACACACACACACACACACACACACACACAAAAGGAAATTTAGCAGATTGAAAAGAAACGTAGTTCATGTTTGGAAAAAGTGAATTGCTTTGTTTAATTTGCTTATCTTAACCGTGATTCAATTCGGGGATTTAGATCTAATTCAAACCAGCTCAGAGTAAATGCAGGCATAATTCCAGTCCGTTAGATTAATCTAATAAAAGTAATGGTGTCATAACGTGAATGCGAGAGCAAGTCCTGAGTAATTTTGATTGTGTAAATTACTTATGTGTAATTATCTATTTTTACTAAATGGAAAAGTTGTCTGAAAGAGACGTAAAGTTATGTAGTAACATCATAAGAGTGGAATAAGATTAGTACTGAAATACTGGTGAATGTGGACGGTATACAAGAAGGGTGAAAAGTTGCATGGTAGTTACGCCACATCCTTCAATTTTCTCAAGTATCATACAAATTTTTTTACACTTCCTGTGTACTGTCCACTTTCGCCATTTCATTACTATTTTTTTTTCATCCATCCACTATTACCCTTACACTGTTAAAAATTATGCTGTCAAAGGACTTCATTTATATCTTCTCTGACAAATTTCTTATTTGATTTCATTTGATGGTCCCTTGTTGATTTACCTCCGGATTTTCTGAAGAAATCTTCTTTATTGATTCTACAAACCGACTGGTAACAAAGATTGTGATCACATCACCCCTTGCTCTTATCTCTTCTGCAGTCGCCAAATTTATAAGCTATGATCTCTCGTTTTAACTCAACTCTTCATTGTGGTATAATTTTTTTGTTACCCCTGCTCCTCTGGACCTTCTTTACCAGTTCTGTTGCAATTTAGTAAGTGTGGTGACCTAACCTGAGGTTTGAATGATGGTTGGAGAGAGCGAAAAGGACTATTGTGTAGAGCCTCTTGTTAGGTGGTGTAGGGAACCAAGGATGACCGCGCATGCCCTTTTTCTGTACCTTTTCATGTAGACTCTGTTGTGTGGTAGGGTCGGGAAGGCATAGGTACGGTGGGGAATGATGAAAATTGTGTTAACGTTTTTGAGTTCATTTGCAGACAAGCAAAGATCTTGGTGGTGGTGCTGCCGTGTTACTCCTCCAGCTTAGTTTGTTGTTCAAAGTAACAGCAAGCAACACTGCAACATTTTCTTCTATCATCACTGCTCTCTCTCTCTCTCTCTCTCTCTCTCTCTCTCTCTCTCTCTCTCTCTCTCTCTCTCTCTCTCTCTCTCTCTCTCTCTCTCTCTCCTCTCTCCTCTCTCTCTCTCTCATAACTATTTCATGTCAGTGACATGTAGTGGTGTTGACAGGAGGTAAAATGGGGTAAAGGCACGAGTCAACAAGCTGACCCCCGGAAAGAGAGGGATGGAACCAGCCAGACATATCCTGACTTCATGGTGGGCTAGGAAAAAGTGGGTTGTGTACGTCTGTGTACCTTCATGCTCGCGCGTTTCTGAAGGACGACCATCACAAAACAAATGCGGATTTACCTTTCTTTTTTTTAACAAGCCTCAGTTTAAGCTGAAGCATCATTACCCAGCAAAAGTCATGCTTAAACCGTAAAATAACAAACTTAAAGCATAACTCTTATAAAGAAAGCACAAAACTCCCAGTAAGAATTGCTGCACTAAACAGTAAACATGAAGGATGTTTCCCAAACTCAGCAACATAAAATGTAACAACTTATGGACATTTCTACACAGTGAAGATTCACCATACTCCGGACACCACAGGAAAATCTGTGTAGAGCACGACCATGTACACAACAGTAGTATATTTGTTTGGCAAATTCCCAACCCTTCCCCAGAGGAAATACCCGACCATCTCCGAATTATTATCGTAATGTTCACATCTTTTATTTTCAAGTGATCCTAGTCAGAATTTGCATGTGTTCGATATCACTTCCATTATTATTGCGATATATATATATATATATATATATATATATATATATATATATATATATATATATATATATATATATATATATACATATATATATATATATATATATATATATATATATATATATATATATATATATATATATATATATATATATTCCTATGAGTCCACGGGGAAAATGAAACACGAAAAGTTCCCAAGTGCACTTTCGTGTAATAATCACATCATCAGGGGAGACACAAGAGAGGAATATAACAGTCAGTTGATATGCATCGAAGAGACGAAGCTAGGACGCCATTTGGTAAACATGGTAAACCAAATGTGAGAAGGAGATGGAGTGAATATTTTAAGGTTTGTTGGATGTGTTTGATGATAAAGTGGCAGATATAGGGTGTTTTGGTCAAGGTGGTGTGCAAAGTGAGAGGGTTAGGGAGAATGATTTGGTAAACAGAGAAGAGGTAGTGGAAGCTTTGAGGAAGATGAAAGCCGGCAAGGCAGCGGGGTTGGATGGTATTGCTGTGGAACTTATTAAAAAAGGGGGTGACTGTATTGTTGACTGGTTGGTAAGGTTATTTAATGTATGTATGACTCATGGTGAGGTGCCTGAGGATCGGCGGAATGCCTTCATAGTGCCATTGTACAAAGGCAAAGGGGACAAAGGTGAGTGCTCAAATTACAGAGGTATAAGTTTGTTGAGTATTCCTGGTAAATTATATGGGAGTTTATTGATTGAGAGGGTGAAGGCATGTGCAGAGCATCAGATTGGGGAAGAGCAGTGTGGTTTCATAAGTGGTAGAGGATGTGTGGGTCAGGTGTTTGCTTTGAAGAATGTGAGAAATACTTGGAAAAGCAAATGGATTTGTATGTAGCATTTATGAATCTGGAGAAGGCATATGATAGAGTTGATAGAGATGCTCTGTGGAAGGCATTAAGAATATATGGCGTGGGAGGCAAGTTGTTAGAAGCAGTGAAAAGTTTTTATCGAGGATGTAAGGCATGTGTAGGTGTAGGAAGAGTGGAAAGTGATTGGTTCTCAGTAAATGTAGGTTTGTGGCAGGGGTGTGTGATGTTTCCATGGTTGTTTAATTTGTTTATGGACGGGGTTGTTAGGGAGGTGAATGCAAGAGTTTTGGAAAGAGGGGCAAGTATGCAGTCTGTTGTGGATGAGAGAGCTTGGGAAGTGAGTCAGTTGTTCGCTGATGATACAACGCTGGTGGCTGATTCATGTGAGAAACTGCAGAAGCTGGTGACTGAGTTTTGTAAAGTGTGTGAGAGAGGAAAGTTGAGAGTAAATGTGAATAAGACCAAAGTTATTAGGTACAGTAGGGTTGAGGGCCAAGTCAATTGGGTGGTAAGTTTGATATATATATATATATATATATATATATATATATATATATATATATATATATATATATATATATATATATATTCCTATGAGTCCACGGGGAAAAGAAACACGAAAAGTTCCCAAGTGGACTTTCGTGTAATAATCACATCAGGGGAGACACAAGAAAAAAATATATCAGTCAGTTGATATACATCGAAGAGACGAAGCTAGGACGCCATTTGGTAAACATGTGATTGTCACATGTTTACCAAATGGCGTCCTAGCTTCGTCTCTTCGATGTATATCAACTGACTATTATATTTCTCTCTTGTGTCTCCCCTGATGATGTGATTATTACACGAAAGTGCACTCGGGAACTTTTCGTGTTTCAATTTCCCCGTGGACATATAGGAATATATATATATATATATATATATATATATATATATATATATATATATATATATATATATATATATATATATATATATATATATATATATATATATATATATATATATATATATATATATATATATATATATATATATATATATATATATATATATATATATATATATATATATATATATATATATATTTTTTTTTTTTTTTTTTTTTTTTTCCATATTCGCCTTATCCCGCATTGGCGAAGTAGCGTTAAAAACAGAGGACTGAGCTTTAGAGGGGATATCCTCACTTGTCCCCCTTCTCTGTTCCTTTTCTGAAAAAAAGGAGAAAAAAAAAAAAAAACTTGGGAGGATTTCCAGCCTTCCGCTTCCTCCTCTTTCAGATACACATGTGGAAGCTTTGCAGTCCCACTGATTCTGCAACAGTAGTATCGCTCAGACGTCCAACTTCTTTGGTGAAGTCAAACTAGTGGAAGGAGAGAAAGAGAGAGAGAAAAAGAGAGAGAGAGAGAGAGAGAGAGAGAGAGAGAGAGAGAGAGAGAGAGAGAGAGAGAGAGAGACTAAGTTCATTGTATTTTTCATTGCTCATAATTCCTCCTCCCTTTCTTAACGAACATTTTTCCATTTCTCTCTAACTTAAACCTTCCAGGCAAATGACTCCTATCTCATTTTTTTCCTGCCAAACTATTGGTGTTGTAAACTTCAGAGGCGTAATTATTCCTGCTGCTCCTCCCCTTCCCGTCGTCCCATCCAACAACGTCTGTACCATTACCTCTGCCATACTCCCCTGTCAGCGACAGTCCCATTTCTCCCTCCAAAGCCTTTACAGCTACACCTCTCACTACTCCCTCCAAATCCAAGAATCAACAACAGTTCCACTCATCACTCCAAACCCCACTGAACGAGAATATCACAGCTACCTCCGATCCCAATTTAACGTCACTGTTCTTACCCCACCTTCTTGAAGTCATCCGTAAACCTACCACCGCACTGCCCTCATCCCTATGATATCTCCCTAAGTCACAGTTAGGCTACCCCTCACAGACGGCCTACAGGAACATCATTTATCATCTCTGCGATACTCCCAAAGAAGGTCTACAAATCACTCCCCAAGACCCTCTCCAAGCGCGTCATTCATCACCTCAAGTACACTTGCCAAGAGCCTCCACAAGGGCGTCACTCACCATCAGAAGTACATTCCCCAGGACCTACAGGAGCACCGCAAAACATTTATCATTTCGAGGATTTTGACAAGATCGTAACTATTTGCCCCTTGGTGTACTTACCCAAGACCTACTATAGGAGAGCTTGAAGGGGTACTTCAGGAACACGTCATGAAATCCCCAAAATGCAACTAATTCCCAAGGCATAGTGATTCACCTTGAAGAACTCCTGGAGTGATTGTTAATCCATCGTCCGGAACCCCTTCAGCCAGCAGCTAGTAAAGAACAAGGAGCGGAATTCAGTTAAATGGGGGAGTATGCACATTCTCTCTCTCTCTCTCTCTCTCTCTCTCTCTCTCTCTCTCTCTCTCTCTCTCTCTCTCTCTCTCTCTCTCTCTCTCTCATCTGAAGCAACAGTCCTCCAGGGAAGACCTATAACAGTTAACAGCATAATGGAGATGCTGAACCAAGATGCCTTCCTCTCAACACGAGGAGCAAGGGGCGCACATCTCACTCTAGGTCTCCTCATGCAACGCACAACACGAAATGAATCCCGAGACCTGAGCGGCCACTTGGGCTCATGGTGAATACAGTGAGATCAAATGACTTTCGGGTTCTCTGCACACACGTTATAGCGGGCGACTGTAGAAAGACAAACTTGCTAATGCGCCTAACGTAAATGTAATTATAGTTACGATATTATTACGACGATTACTACTGCTACTAATGATAATGATGATAATGATAATAATAGTGATTGATAATATAATAATGATAATAATGAAAATGATAATGATAATAATGATAATGATAATAACAGTAATAATGTTAGCAGTGATTTGAGGTTCATTAAATTACAGCAGCCTTAGGCTAGATATGCAAAGAACACATGATATAAAGAGTGGCTCTATAAAAGAACGGGATTAGAATTTCGAGGGTACACAAACATTGAGGGGAGAGTCTAATGATTATTAACGATAATTACATTCTGGATGAGCGCAGAAGGATTACAGGGTCGAAGGTGAAAATCCTGTCCCGTCGAGTGAAGATGACTGTGCGAGAAACTGTTAGGGCTGAAGTGTAGGAAAGGCTGTAGATGTGACCAGATGTACGCCGCCGTTTCTTGTCTGTCAGGTAAATGAAAGCAGAACAGATATTTGAGAGTGTCCAAATTTACAGGTATTGATGAATGTCACTTTTGATAAGATGATTCTCTTTAACAATGCGGACTCTTCAGAGTCGGTCATGCTACCCCTAAACCTTGCACTTTGGTACATTTATTCTGATTATTGTACGATTTGTGTCTGTTTTCCATTTTAGAATCAGACATGATTTTTTTTTTCTTTTTGAACTATTCAATTCTTTTCCTCAAACCTACTGGTTTTATCGCTCGGGTTGACACCTAGTTTTAAGCCTTTGCCTTGCTATCCTTTCTTCTACCGCTTTCATAGGAACTGCTCGTTTTCTATCTTTTAAGTTGTGTCAAGGTCAGACTACCTCGCTTGGACCTTGGGTCTGTGTGTCTGTATGTTTGTGTGTCTTTGTAACTTGATTTTTAGTTACAAGTTGGAACAAGTAAAGTTTGCCGGGATAAGTTTTAGAATACAGAATACAAAAAGAAAATGTCTATCCATACTCTCAGATTAAATTCCTGAAGTGTGTATATATATATATATATATATATATATATATATATATATATATATATATATATATATATATATATATATTACTCCCTGGGGATAGGGGAGAAAGAATACTTCCCACGTATTCCCTGCGTGTCGTAGAAGGCGACTAAAAGGGGAGGGAGCGTGGAGCTGGAAATCCTCCCCTCTCGTTTTTTTTTTAATTTTCCAAAAGAAGGAACAGAGAAGGGGGCCAGGTGAGGATATTCCCTCAGAGGCCCAGTCCTCTGTTACCTCGTTAACGCTACCTCGCTAACGCGGGAAATGGCGAATAGTTTGAAAGAGGTAGCGCATGGAAACATACGAAAGAATGGCCCAACCCACCCACATACACATGAATATACAGACGCGTCCACACACGCACATATACGTACCTATACATCTCAACGTGTACATAAATATACACACATAGAGATATACATATATACACATGTACGTAATTCATACTGTCTGCCCTTATTCATTCCCGTCGCCACCTCGCCACACATGAAATAACGACCCCCTCCCCCCGCATGTGCGCGAGGTAGCGTTAGGAAAAGACTACAAAGGCCACATTCGTTCACACTCAGTCTTTAGCTGTCATGTATAATGCACCGAAACCACAGCTCCCTTTCCACATCCAGGCCCCTCAAAACTTTCCATGGTTTACCCCAGATGCTTCACATGCCCTGGTTCAATCCATTCACAGCACGTCGACCCCGGTATACACATCGTTCCAATTCACTCTGTTCCTTGCACACCTGTCACCTCCTGCATGTTCAGGCCCCGATCACTCAAAATCTTTTTCACCTCCAATTTGGTCTCCCACTTCTCGTTCCCTCCACCTCTGACACATATATCCTCTTTGTCAATCTTTCCTCACTCATTCTCTCCATGTGACCAAACCATTTCAATACACCCTCTTCTGCTCTCTCAACCACTCTTTTACCACACATCTCTCTTACCCTTTCATTACTTACTCGATCAAACCACCTCACACCACATATTGTCCTCAAACATCTCATTTCCAACACATCCACCCTCCTCTGCACAACCCTATCTATCGCCCATGCCTCACGACCATATAACATTGTTGGAACCACTATTCCTTCAACATACACATATTTGCTCTCAGATGTAACGTTCTTGCCTTTCACACATTCTTCAATGCTGCCAGAACCTTCGCCCCCTCCCCCACCATGTGACTCACTTCCGCTCCCATGGTTCCATCCGCTGCCAAATCCATTCCTAGTATCTAAAACCCCATTTCCCTTTAGTTTTTCCCCATTCAAACTACCCCCAATGTATATTTATATATTTATAATATATAATTTTTTAATTATATATATATATATATAATATTATATGTGTTTTGGGAAAGGTCCAATTTTGCGCGTGATCAAGATACCCCTATGAGTCCAGGGGGAAAAAAATTGAAACACGATAAGTTACACGAAGCTGGGACGCCATTTGGCGTCCTGCTTCGTCCTTCGTGTATATCAACCGACGTTATATTTCTCTTTTGTGTCCCCCTAAAAAAAAAAAAAAAAAAAAAAAAAAAAAAAAAAAAAAAAAAAAAAAAAAAAAAAAAAAAAAAAAAAAAAAAAAAAAAAAAAAAAAAAAAAAAAAAAAAAAAAAAAAAAAAAAAAAAAAAAAAAAAAAAAAAAAAAAAAAAAAAAAAAAAAAAAAAAAAAAAAAAAAAAAAAAAAACCCCCCCCCCCTCACATGTAATACACACGTCCCCCCACGCAATATACACCCTAAACGCTTTCCATGGTTTTCCCCGGGGGCTTCACATGCCTTGGGGTTTAACCATACAGCACGTAACCCCGGGATACACATCGCCCCAAATTTACTCTTTCCTTCCCCTTCACCCCCCTGATGTTAGGCCCCGATCACACAAAACCTTTTTACTCATTTTTTCCACCCCCAATTTGGTCTCCTCTTCTCCTCGTTCCCCCCCACCTCCGACACATAATCCCCTTGGGCAATCTTTCCCCACTCATTTCTTGTGCCCAAACACTTTTAAAAAGGGAAAGCGACAAAGCCAAAAAAAAAAAAAAAATAAATTTATTTATATATATATATAATATATATTATTTTATAATTTTATATATATTTTATATATATATAATTGTGTGTGTGTGGTTTGTGTTGTGTGGTGTGGTGTGTGTGTGTGTGTGTGTGTTTGTGTGTGTGTGTGTGTGTGTGTGTGTGTGTGTGTGTGTTTACCTTTTGTCATATAAGTTTTTGATAGCAATATATAGCACTTTTTAGTCACTTTACCTTCGTGTTCCTACCTACAGCAACTGCAGCAAAAACTGTCTGGAAATATTGACAAATTAGAAGCTGTCAGTTAATATGTATGATTACATTGCAAAAGTAAACAGTTTTCGAGTGGGTTCTCGTCAGCATCAAAGGCATCGGAACCACTTTCATGAAACGAATCTCCCTTCTGCTTCACCGGAGTCTCTCCTGCTTCGCCGGAGATTCGCCTGCTTCACCGGAAGTCTCCTTTGCTTCACCAGAGTATCTTTTACTTCACCAGAATCTCTTCTGCTTCGCCAGAGTCTCATCTGTTTCATCGGACCTTCGTTTGCTTCACCAAAATCTCTTCTGCTGCACCGGCTATTGTCTTCGACTGGCGTCACTTTTCGCTTCACAAGGAAATCATTTGTATCAAAAACCATTTTGCTGTTTTAGCACCTGAAGACGCTGTAACTCCTCCGTGATATAACTTCTTAGTGAAATAGATGATTCTTTATGTGGTACTTTTATGTGATATCATTTTTACTTTATAATTCTTATACTTTCTAACGTTGAATTGAGCTTCTAGCCATAATGAATTTCATTTTGTATAATGTATACAATTTGTCATTGCAGTCATTTCATCGCCTCCCTATCACTGGAGTCACTTCTGGTTCACTAGAGTCATCTCAGTTCTACCGGGAGCCACTTCTGATTCCCCGAAGTCGCGTTTTCTTCATTGGGGTCGCATCTGCCTTCCCTGAAGTCACTTTTGCTCTACTGGAGCACACACACACATTCAGCGTGCGCGTACCTTCTTCGATAGCACCTCAGGGCCCTCCTATTTCTTTCCTGCTGTTGGGAACGGTGTAGAGCACCAAGGCTTGATGGTGGCGGTCAGCGTCGCAGTTGTCAGCAGACATTTGTCAGCACGGGGCGTCAGCCGGCGGCGGGGGCCTCCGGTCGTTTACATATATCCTGCCGAAACGTGTTTTTGACGTGAGCCGCTCGAGTTATTATCTCTCGCCGCAGGTGGTAGACTAATGCCATCGGCCTCGTTTGTCTGCTTGTGTGTATGTGTAGGCATGAATGTACGTGTATGTGCTTTTATGCGTATATTCATACGTGTGTATTTCTATCCATTGGTTATCTCTGCTATCTAGTGAGAGATACACTACGTTAGGGTAATTGGCACAATGAAAGCTATTGCCCTCCGAGCTTACAAGTTTACACTCTCGGGATAAGCAGAAGAGGGGTCGAGAGAGAGAGAGAGAGAGAGAGAGAGAGAGAGAGAGAGAGAGAGAGAGAGAGAGAGAGAGAGAGAGAGAGAGAGAGAATGATCTTTATGACTGTGTACATATGTTTATTATTCCTATCCCCAGGGGATAGGGGAGGAAGAATAATCCTCACGTATTCCCTGCTTGTCGTAAAAGGCGACTAAAGGGAGAGGGAACGGGGGGCTGGAAATCCTCCCCTCCCGCTTTTTAATTTTTCAGAAGAAGGAACAGAGCCGGGGGCAGAATGAGGATATTTCCTCTAAGGCTCAGTCCTCTGTTCTTAACGCTACCTCGCTAACGCGGGAAATGGCGAATATGTATTGAAAAAAAATATGTTTATGTAGGTCTCTGTCTGTCAAATGTCCACCGTCTTTTTATGATAGATGCTCGAAAATTGACAGGTGTTAGTGTGGGTTGCCTAAGGGGTAATTGGTCAACTTATTATTCATCAGTATTATTTATTACTTTTATTTTAATCAAATTGGTGATGCTGAAAATTATTAAGATGATGTTGATAATGACAGATGATGATGGTGGTGAACATCAAGTTTAGTATCACTCTTACTGGGAATATTTTTCCTCATGTTCATTGTCATGTCTTCCGCTGCCTCCACCTCCAGCTACCTTCCTCAACCTCTATCCGAATTCCTTCTCATCCTCCAGCTGATGTCCCCTTCCTCCAACTCCACCCTAGCTCTTCTTCCTCCATATCCATACTTTCCTTCCTCCATCACAAAGTCCCCTTTCTTCCTTTCCTCCAGCTTCAACTTCCTCTCCTAACCGTCCACCTTCCCCGCCTCTTCTTTGTCCCCTTCCCTCCTCTCTAATTCACCTCTCATTATCCCAGCCCTACACCTCCCATCCATCCCTTCCATTCACCCCTTCCAGCTTCCTTCTTTCCGATACTTTTTTTCACATTCCTACACTGTCCACCCCGCCCTTATATTTTCTGTCTCCCTCCATTTTCTTTCTTTTCTCCCTCAACTTTTTCTCTCCAGCTTCCCTGTCTAATGTCATCGCCTTTCAATTCCCATTCTCCCCTTTCATTTCTTCCTCTTCTTTTTCACCCCATCTTCTTCCACCACCACCAACACCACCACCTTTTCATCCTCCTCCTCCTCCTCCTCCCTCCTCCTCTTCCATCACCACTTCCATCTCCCATCATCCGATGGTTGCCTTCAAGCTGTTGGTTGTGAAACCTTACCTCTCTCAGCACCTGATAGTCTTGCACTGCTGATCCAGCTGTAGTAGGTACTCGAACTTAACCTAACCTCAGCAGCTGGTTGTCTTGCGCGACTGACCCAGCCGCAGGTACTCAAACTCACCTAACCTCAGCAGCTGGTTATTCTCTCCTCGTATGACACCCATAAATGCCTCCACAGGCCGACCGACACAAATAAAATTCGAGAAGACTAAAGTGCGGTTCTCAGGGTCGTATTTCTTTCCCCTCCTCGTGTCACTCGAGTACAGCTTCACCCTAAAGTTGCTGCCAGGCGCCTCCAACAATAGAGAGAGTGTGTATGCTCGAGTGTCTCTAAGAGGCCTCAACCAGAGACACTTGGTGTGTACACAACATAATGAGACTGTCAAGTCCTTGATAACTTTGTTGACCAAAAGTTTCACCACATCTTTTCCTTCATATTAAGAAAGAAATCGAGTACTTTTTGAGAGTTCAACTCTGCTGTCTCATGTTGTCCAAAGGTTGCCAAAGCTAATTATTCATCACATGTGTTCTTATGGGGTCTTAACACTGGAGCCAGGCCAGGAGGCACCAGTGATCCATAATGCTCTCCTAATGGCCACTTATCTTATATCACTCGTTTGTTTGGCCCTAATGGCTGGAGGGAGGCCATATAGCCAAGGGATTCCGCCTTAGAATGAGGCCAGATTTGAACGGTGCGAGCTCTGATAATTGTTAGGAAGACTTTGATATATGTTTCAATTCCTGTTCCCTTTCTTTTTCTTGTGTGTACGTCTGTATACCAAAGGATGTCAGTGCCCCCCCCCGTTCTCTCTCTCTCTCTCTAACCTGTACGTAAATGCCTTCAAGGTGGCATACAAAGAATATACTCCATTTAGTGCTGTCAAGGTCCAGCCACACTTTACAGTTAGTTACCTTATAGTTTGTTAATGGCATATTGGGAACTTACAACATGTTCGTCAGCGCTAACCTCTCCCCAGTGGATTAGGGTTTGAGAACCGGATGGATCGAGGATAGGGGGAGGGGATGGCCATGTGAGTGGTGCTACTCTGTGGGAGGAAGAGTAGTGCAAGGGTTGGGGTTGTGGGAAGAGGTCTATGGTGAGGTTTCGGGGTCTGGAAAGGGTTGTGAAGGTGAAAAGGTCTTGACAGGGGAGGACCCTTCCGGGATTTTGGTCAGGAGAACCCGCCCTTTTCTCTAAAACCTTTAGATTTACATCCTCTACCCCCTCATCCACGAACAGGTTAAAGAGCCATGGTGACATTATATACCCTTGCCTCAGACCCATCTTCACCTAGAGCTACTCAAACCTCAGCAATTCGAGCATCGACTTTTGTATCCTTGCCTTTATACAGTGGCACTATACAGCCATTTCGTTTATCCTCAAACACACATGGCGAATATTACAGGGTAAAGAACCTGTAGTATTCTGTTTCTATATTTCTAAAGAGTATTTCAATGCTTTCCAAAGCCTTCTTTTCATTCTTTCTCACTGGTGTTTTGGCTGATGTGCTTTCCCCTGTGATAACACTTTTGAATATGTCATTGATTTCCTGGCATCTCTTAACATCACCCTCTACAACTCTTCTGTTTGAATCCCTGAGTCTTGTTAGACAACTGTTCGTTAACTGAAAGTTTAGCTCCGGATGAGTTTATGGAAGAGTTTTGAACTGACTTCGTTCCTCGTCCACAATACTCGTTTCAAAGTTTCTGTTTTTTTTTTAACCCCTGCTGTACTCGTTCTTTGCTCTCTTATACCTGCCGTGTGTGTGTGTCTGTGTCTGTGTCTGTCTGTGTGTGTGTGTGTGTTTATAATTCTGCAAGTTGCAGGTCATCACTTTTTTGTTTTAAGTAATGTTTACTGAATTTTTTTTTTCTCTTTTTCCAGAGAATATTACCACTCACCAATCATCCCACTTTATTAGGCTGTCACGGAGAAATGCTAGTGATTACCAGTGTTCTGTCAGTGTTCATTTTTCTGTCATTATTAGTGTAGTTACTTGAGTTCAATATTCCACAGCTTATTCCTCTGGCTGAATACCTTCATTATTCAGTACACGCTGCTTTTATGATGAAACATTGCATTTTGTTACACTTGCCCCACCAGAGAAGGGAGCGTGTTGGAACTACTGTGTGTGCGGCTGTCAGTGTAATGACCCATTTGTAATTTCAAAGGAATGCAAACGGCAACAAAAGCATTGGTGCCTCTCGAGACTGTTAAGATAGCGGAATAGAACAGAAAACGAGAGATTAGTGTAGTAAGAACAGGCATGCAAACGGATGACTTAACGAAAAATACGTGTCAATTATAAGTGTAAGTAAGAAGACGTGAATGATGTTCATCGTGAATATGAGGTGAATCAATTCTCAAGTCTGTTCTTAGATGTTTCCTTAATGTTTCTTTCAACTATTCTAACTTTTTTGTGTGCTGTTTTCTTAGAAGTCAGACAATTGGCTTATCTCTGGAAAATGTCCGTCTGCTCTGCACTATGTTGTTCCCTCCCATATTCTGAATGTCTAACTGAAGCTTTTCCAATCTACGTCCTTATCATTTTCATAAACGATTTCATCCTAACTTATCCTGCTACGAACAATGCGAAGATAATAAAGGAATACAAAGGTTTTTAAACCGCAACAGACCACTGGGTCCTTTCGAAGCTGTTTGTGATAGTGGAAGATATCGGAAACTCACAGATAAGTGTGGTAAAAGTTGAAAGGCAGACACAACTCAAAAAGAATAACCTGCAAATTGTCAGTGTAACTAAAGAGGCGCAAGCAATACTTGAAGCGAAATGTTTATCAAGTCTATCTTCAAACTGCTTTCACCCAACCTTACCGGCGAATGATTCCATATATCAGCCCTGTTGAAGAAAATGAACTTCACCTCATTCGATGTAAAACGTTTCCCCATGAAATTGTATACATTACTACGAATATCAAACGAATCAGGTCTTAAGTGGCTTGATAGATCAAGATTATCAGAGTCTTTGATAATTTGCAATACTTGTATCAGACTACCTCCTGACCTCTTTTACTCATAATTATCAAAGGCTTTGACAGTCTTGATCCATCAAGCTACTTAAGACTTGATTCGTTTGATTTAACATGTAGTAGATCAGTTAAATTTCGCTGTCCGAAATGTAGTATATATATGTGTGTGTGTGTGTGTGTGTGTGTGTGTGTGTGTGTGTGTGTGTGTGTGGGTGAGGTCACGTAAATGAATTAATCCTACGGTATTGTTATATTCTTGAAAACCATATCCTTAATTTCCTAACTTTGCAGCCTTCATGTAAGTGAAATATTATAAGATTTCAAATGGCGGCAGAGAAACAGACACTGTTCAAAGTTTCAGTCTTACGTAAAAACGGATCATACTTTTTCTTTTTTCTATCGTACGTTTAAACGGAAGAACATGTGCTGCTGTTATATTGTGCTGCTTTATCTTGACAGTTTCCTTAGTTACATATTTCAGTTTATTGTACTCTTATGAAAATTAAGTCGTTAATCTTCTTCGCCAAACGTACAGGCAAGCAGGCACCTTGCAAAGTGGAATATTAAACATTATGTAAACCATCTCCCAGTTTAATTGTAAAAGAGAGATTTGTTATCTATCATTATTATTAGTATTGTTGTTGTTATTGTTATTATTATTATTATTATTATTATTATTATTATTATTATTATTATTATTATTATTATTCTTGTTGTTGCTGTTATTTTTATTATTATTATTATTATTATTATTATTATTATTATTATCATTAGTAGTAGTAGTAGTAGTAGTATCATTGTTTTTATCAGTATTATTATCATAGAATATTGATAACCATAGTTTTCGAATGATGTATATTTAAAGATCTTTACAAAAATCTGTGTAAATAAACGATATGTTTTACGTTTCATGGAAGACATCTTTCTGACAGCGAGCACCAAGACCAGGCTAGAATGATGGTTTCCCAGGCCAGTATAATCTATCGGGCGTGAAGGAAATTGGAATATCGTCACTGTTGTGTCACAGTGAGGAGCATGTCGGCCTCTGTTGTGTCTAGTTCCTTCCAGGAGGTTAGCCTCACCCGAAACCCGTGACAGTGCTGGAGTGTTATTACCGTGTGGGGAGCCATGTACCACACTGCTGCCTGTGGTGCCTTTCACCACAGAGCCTCTTTGGTGTGTGTGTGTGTGTGTGTGTGTGTAGGGGGGGGGGATATGGGGGCTTTCGCCACATTGCCTCCTGGGGTGCCTTTCACTACACCGCTTCCTCGGGATGGGCCTTAAACTAGATTAGCCCCAGGAGGAGCCTTCTACAATACTGGTCCCCCTGGGCAGCCTACCGCCACAGTGGATCCTAGGATACAATCCAGTGCACTGACCCTGCGGGGAGGCTATCCACACGCTGGCTGCAACGTCTTCAACCCATCACCTAGTGTGTACGGCTTGTTCATCTCGCCAACAATAACGAGATTATTGTTTTGTTTTTTAATTTGGTCGCACAAAAATAGACTGAATATCTAGTACTGAGGCAGCAACACCAGGAGGAAAGAGGAGGATTTGAAGGAGGGTAGAGTGACAAGAAGTAAAGATGACCATGAAAAACGATATGAAATTATACCTGGGAATGCTAGAGTAACGTAAGCGTTCTCGTGTTATCAGAATATCATGTGAGAGGGATCGCAAGGGTAGAAAACTATATCATGGTTATGGTAGGTTAGAATTGGTGATAAAATCGCCTTCAGGTATTTGACCTAGGACGAGGAGATACTGAGGATGAGTCATACGGAACGTTTACTCGCCCATTGATGGAATACGCCGGAACGATCTGGCCTAAATCTAAAGAGCCACACAGAATTACAGGAACAAAAGCAATCGAAAATGGGATCAGATCTTGGTGGAATAAGTTCCGGAGAGAGGTAGGAACTTTATCAATTTGCCCAATCTGAAGAAATAAAGACAGGTACAGACATCATAGACAAATTACTTGTTGGCCACGGCGACTTTTAACTCGGAAAAAATCTTCAAAAGTCAGTCAGGAGAGAACCTGGAGCGAGAGTTCATAAGTGTACATGAGACCTGGGAAGGGCACGGAGGGACGTGAGAAAGCATTTTCTCGGCAACAGTGTAGTGGACGTATGGATCGGGCTAGGTGAAGGAGCAGGCAAGTGCAACTAGCATTAGGAAATAAAAGATATGGATGTTAAGATGCAAGAGGTAGAATGAAAGGGTCTTGCGGGTGTAAAGCTTCACTCCCTATATTTACAAATGAATAGTAATACTCACACACACACACACACACACACACACACACACACACACACACACACACACACACACACACACACATTACATGTTACTTGTGCGGCAATTACCCTTGACCCCATGTGAGGATTGATGTCCAGCGGTGGGGAGGACTGGCTGGCAGGGCCCACATGCTGGAAGTGCCAGTGCTAGTCTCGATACCTCCCCTTGACGCCCGAATATATTATGCTCACTATTCCCATGACTTTGTCTTGCCTCATTTCCTTATGATTCTCTACTCCCACCTCGTGTCGTCAGTTTTAAATCCAGTTCTTTTGAACTTTATCTTCAATCTGATTTAAGCCCTAACCACCTTCCCTGTAGAGCTCCCTCTCTCCACTACCATATATACCACCATCACAGCCGTCCATCATCACCCCAGCTAATTCCGCCTCAGCACGATACACCAACCCAGATCCCTCTCTTACCGCCATGACCATCTAAACCCATTAGATGAGAAAGATCCTTTAATATGACGATGTTCAGTGCTAGGCGAAGACCTGACGAGGCTATCATGAGCAACAAGTGCCTAAGCTACCTGCCTAAATACCTATCAGTTAACGATACCAGCTACCTACTTGCCATCCAACCAACCAACAACCGTACCTACCTACCAACCAGTGTCGTGCTCAAAAAAGCGAGGATGCTGGCAGCGTCCATCCCAGCTAGCCAACTTTTGAAAAGTGTATCACGAGAGCCATTACCACCACCACCACCACCACTACTATCACCACTCTCACCACCACCGCCATCCCAGCCACCAGCAGCTGCCCTAGAGCCTCCATCACCATTCCAGCCACCCCCACAATAAGCATTAGCCTAATGTGGCCTCCCCTCACACTAACACTCTGGATGATTAACTTTCTATAATTAGAAACCTTATTATCTGACGATGATATCATAGATAGCAGCATTTTATTGTGTCTATCATTTCTTAATGACGCTTTATGAATATATCATAAAGATAACTTTATTGATGTCTTGCGGTTAGCTAAATGTTTGTATGCAGGTGTGGTTGTAGATCTTCATAATGGATGTTTTAACTTCTGTAACTTGAGTCTTCAAGGGTTCTTTACTCTGTATTCATAGCCACAGATATTACACACAAACGGATAAATACAGCTACACGAGTTGAAATGTAGAAAAAAAATTAGTTTTAAATAAAATGAAACTATGCGACTGAAATCACAATAATTCTCTCTCTCTCTCTCTCTCTCTCTCTCTCTCTCTCTCTCTCTCTCTCTCTCTCTCTCTCTCTCTCTCTCTCACGCCCCTAAATCTTTAGTCAAAGTATGACGTGTGTCTTCATTTACGTACTTTTATATTCCCTTTGCACTTAGATTTCATAATGAATACATAGCTTCGACTATTCCCCTGCAGCTACGGTATTCCTTTGTTGCATTAGATTTGCTACAGAGTTGCTGAGTGAATTAATCATATGTCCCTTAACTTGCGTCATACCTTGAAAATCATGAATTTTGTGGGAGAAAATGTCTCAAGGAAATCAACACCTCAGTTCATGATCAGAGACTGAGGCACTTAATCTACGACTCTCATGGCCTGCCACACACACACACACACACACACACACACACACACACACACACACACACGCACACACACACACACACACACACACACCGCCAGGTTTTGTCATCAAGCAGTTTAGGTCATAACTGATTAATTAGATGAAGGAGACCCACCAGACAACTCCATTATAGGCGAGGAATGAGGAAGAATTGACCTGCTGGTCAACGTGGCTGACGGTGTACGGCCGTATGGCCGGCCTGGGAGTTACCTGCGTTGACCTGTCATAAGCAATGACCCGACACATGCCTTGGCCATTTGCACGTCCCAAAGGGCCCACTTACAAAAAATGTATGGCTGAACATATCCATTGTTACATTGAGTTCAATATCTGTGATCTTTTCTTCCATCACGAATGTTCTGTATATGTGGTCTGTTTCGCTATCACAAACGTTCAGTGTCTGTGATTTCTTATGCAATCGCAAAAGTTCTGTGTATGTAATCGCTTCTGTGTAAACGAAATCTGTTTGTAATCTTCTCTGGTATCACAAACGTTCTCTGCTTTTGATCTTCTTTTACAAACGTTCTTCATTTGTGATTCTTCTGATATCACAAATGTTCTATGTTTATAATATCTTAGGCTCCCGCAAACGTTATATTTGTTTAATCTCTTTTGCTGTCACAAACCTTCTAATTTCATGACCTCCTCTGCTGTCACAAACGCTCTATGCTAGTGATCCGTTCCGCTACCACAAACTGCTTCGATAGAACCCGGATGTCTGTTGCTATTTGCTTTCCTTTAGCATTTCCCTGTATCCCTTTTTCATCCGTCAAAGGGAGAATACATTACCCTAGAAATAATCCTTTTCCACAGCGAGAACACAGAGTGTATCATCTGTAATTCATCTTCGGGATTTGAAATTATATTTCTCTATTTCCAGGAATGTTGACATGAGGAAAACGTTCTATATGTAGATACGCATGAAGTTTCTGTGCAGATCCTGTCGTGGCATAGATCGAGAGGAATTCAAATCGTATTTTTCGGAGAAGCTGAATCTAAATTGATTCGAAGAAAACGGATACTATACAAAGGATAATAAGTTAGCTCAAACATAAACGTCAAAGAAAATGGCGGAAGTTTTCCATGTTTAGATTAGGGAGACGGAAGTAACCCTTCCAGCGAGCGGGAGGAGGATCCATCTAGCGAAGCAAGGATGGCGCTGCGCCTCGGTGTTATCAAGCGAAGAATCTTATGGAAACGTCTTCTATGCATTTTTGTATCACATAATATAGTAGAGCGTTAGACTGTGTGTGTGTGTGTGTGTGTGTGTGTGTGAGTGAGTGATCATCACCCATCTTTCAATAGAAATTCAGACATGTATTCCTCCCTCCGCTATGATGGATTGGCCACGAAGATATTAGGGCATCATGTTGCATATAAAACTTTGGTGTTTAAGGTGAGGTTCGCGATCTGTCTGTGGATGGCATGGACCCCCCCAAAAAAAAGATCGAAGAACTCTGCCTTATAGAAGAGTCACATTAACTATCAAAGTAAGATGGCGCCTTTGATTGTAGATAATAAAACTAAATATGAGTGAGATAAAGATTTATCGTAATGTAGTTCTACAGAGGAAGAAAGTAGACGTTTCTCTTGAATTTTTAATCCTGGAAAATGTTAAGTGATATAGTTATGGGGAGTAAGTGAAACCTGATATAAAAGTATCAGTATATTGTGAGGCGATTTGAAATTCGCGACGTCTTGTTTTCTCTATCAGACTTTACTGTTTCATCGCGGAAACTTGAATTTTCACTTGTCGTCTCCTCCGACCGCATCATCATCACTGAGCCTGTTACACTTGAACACGATTCTTGAAGGGGATATGCTTCCTTGCGTCTCAGCAGACACTTTCTTCGCTTACGTTCCTGTTTTGTGCTTTGTTATGGAACCGATTTTGATTTCAAATAGTTAGTTTACCTTGATATTTAGTCAATCAGTTTTCTTATTTTTATTTCCTCGAGTATGGGCAGGACCCAAGGGTTACCCTCTTTTCTTTAAGATTCATTCCACCCAATCCTGATACCATCTACATAGCATTCCCATGGGCCTTTCCCAGCTCTGTGGCTATCCTTAAGTAAGTGCAGCATGCTCCTGAAGCACATGCCGATCTGGTTCAAATGAACGCAAAATATATTACTGTCCAACACATCTAGTTCTTCGTGTACTAAAAGGCAGCGTTAACATGGCCCAGGATATAGTTTGCCTCGTACTTCACTTGTATTAGCCGCCGTGGGACTGGCAAATGTATGCCAAATTATCTCGGATGAAAATAAAGATTATGAATGTAAAAGAATGGTACAACAGAGATTGACATGACCTCCTCAGGTTTTTAGCAGCAGTCCTCTAAAGAGAGAACGATTATCAAGAGTAAACGAAGGCAAAAGAAGGAAAAGAATTTACGTACGTCTTCTGATGAGGCAACGTTACCTCATGGTAATACTGCAGTGAGAAAATGTATTCGGTGAAAGGGTTATGATCATTGAGCTTAAAGCTAACACAAGTAATTCATCGAGGAGCAGAGGATGATATGAACTGATTCGAAAAGTGTTCTGACTAAATGGCGTCCTAGCTTCGTCTCTTCGATGTATATCAACTGACTGTTATATTTCTCTCTTGTGTCTCCCCTGATGATGTAATTATTACACGAAATTGCACTTGGGAACTTTTCGTGTTTCATTTTCCCCGTGGACTCATAGGAATATATATATATATATATATATATATATATATATATATATATATATATATATATATATATATATATATATATATATATATATACATATATATATATATATATATATATATATATCATCCCTGGGGATAGGGGAGAAAGAATACTTCCCACGTATTCCCTGCGTGTCGTAGAAGGCGACTAAAAGGGAAGGGAGCGGGGGGGCTGGAAATCCTCCCCTCTTTTTTTTTTTTTTTTTTTTTTTTTTTTTTTTTTTTTTTTTTCCAAATGAAGGAACAGAGAAGGGGGCCAGGTGAGGATATTCCCTCAAAGGCCCAGTCCTCTGTTCTTAAAGCTACCTCGCTATCGCGGGAAATGGCGAATAGTATGAAAAAAAAAAAAAAATATATATATATATATATATATATATATATATATATATATATATATATATATATATATATATATTATTTATATTATTTTTTTTTATTATACTTTGTCGCTGTCTCCCGCGTTTGCGAGGTAGCGCAAGGAAACAGACGAAAGAAATGGCAAGACCCCCCCCCCCATACACATGCATATACATACGTCCACACACGCAAATATACATACCTACACAGCTTTCCATGGTTTACCCCAGACGCTTCACATGCCTTGATTCAATCCACTGACAGCACGTCAACCCCGGTATACCACATCGCTCCAATTCACTCTATTCCTTGCCCTCCTTTCACCCTCCTGCATGTTCAGGCCCCGATCACACAAAATCTTTTTCACTCCATCTTTCCACCTCCAATTTGGTCTCCCTCTTCTCCTCGTTCCCTCCACCTCCGACACATACATCCTCTTGGTCAATCTTTCCTCACTCATTCTCTCCATGTGCCCAAACCACTTCAAAACACCCTCTTCTGCTCTCTCAACCACGCTCTTTTTATTTCCACACATCTCTCTTACCCTTACGTTACTCACTCGATCAAACCACCTCACACCACACATTGTCCTCAAACATCTCATTTCCAGCACATCCATCCTCCCGCGCACAACTCTATCCATAGCCCACGCCTCGCAACCATACAACATTGTTGGAACCACTATTCCTTCAAACATACCCATTTTTGCTTTCCGAGATAATGTTCTCGACTTCCACACATTCTTCAAGGCCCCCAGAATTTTCGCCCCCTCCCCCACCCTATGATCCACTTCCGCTTCCATGGTTCCATCCGCTGCCGGATCCACTCCCAGATATCTAAAACACTTCACTTCCTCCAGTTTTTCTCCATTCAAACTCACCTCCCAATTGACTTGACCCTCAACCCTACTGTACCTAATAACCTTGCTCTTATTCACATTTACTCTTAACTTTCTTCTTCCACACACTTTACCATATATATATATATATATATATATATATATATATATATATATATATATATATATATATATATATATATATATATAATGTCTAACATACCGGAGTTATTCTGTCTCGCTCTCGCTAAATATAATCTCGGTGTTTCACATTCGAGAATTGAAATCGAGATTATAGGAATCTTGGAGTCTCTGATTCCCCCCTGTGTGTTGCTTGGCTCGTGGTAAGTAGATACCGGAGATTAATTTTCCTGGACTCGCATAAGCATCTTGAGGTCAAGCTTGACAAGCGAGTGAAAAAGATGCGAGATAGTGAGGAGAAAAAGAGATAGACTGACTGATAAACAACAGACAACAAAACAGATATGATAAAGAGGAAGGCACACCAGGCAGACAAAGCAGAGAACCCCCTGCTGTCATGGTCTGTTGGATTGGTAACTTACGGACGGCAAGTTTTGGGAGAGTCCCAGTAACACAGATCTTGGCTAGGTGGAGGGGAGGGGACACGAGGCGAATCACAGTTCCTGGAAAGTTGGCCAGGAAGCACCAACACCTTGGAAGGATTATGGTTGCATCGGGGAAGTTTGTGTCGCAGCTGTCGGGAAAATGGTGCCGCCTCAGGGAGGTTTTCCCTGAACATTTTCAGAATTTATTTTTCTACGATCATTATCTTCCGCAATGGAAACCCAAGTGTTCGCACACGATTTCCGTGTGCTATGGAATCCACCATTATGAGCATTTCTCTGTTTTCTTGGAAAGATCTGTCTATCCGAAGTTTGGTCAGAACCATCGTAGTTGTTCCTTCGTCGTTTCCTGAGATGTTTGCGCTGGATTCGTTTTCTATGCTTAAGTGTGTTAATGTGTGTGTTATGTGTCGGTGGGTGTGAGGGGAAAAAGTTGTCCATCGTATTTCTTAAAAGACATTTTGTTTTTGAACCTTCGGCAGCGGTATGAATAAGAAAAAAAAAAAAACATTCCCCTAACATTAAAATCCGAGATTACTGTCAAATAAAAAGATGAAAGCAACAAAACACAACAGCTGTATAATATCAATGCAACTTCCCGCTCTTCTACAGGTGAAAATTGCGTTGCGGAATTGTACTTATCTGTGCAATGCAGAAAGGAATGATAAACATATCCTGCATAGTTTTTCGTATCAGTTCTAAAATTATCACATCCCAGACGAGCTAAAGTCTTTATACCCATTATCTCTCAGCGATAATTTGCAGCATATCATAAGAGAGTCGCTCATGCATGGGTTGTGTATCACGTCCCAGCACAGAGAGGGTATAATTGACAGCAAAACAAAAGATGGCTCCATAATGCATGATTTGATGATGTTCAGCTTGAGGGCGGCGTCTGTATGAATACCAAAGGTCACGGAAGGGAATTGTACAAGAATGTCGACGTGGGGATCGTGAGTACAGACCTTGCCGGTTGGTGTTCGCAAGAGGTGAGAGGAGGTGAGGGAGAGTACGTAATGTATGGAGTTACAAACTGAAAGCTGATGAATTCTGAGTCCTGCTAATAGCCAAAGAGATTGTGCTAGTGTCACTGAATGATCCAATGAGGCTTCGTCGTCTCAGTGGAATATCGTTTTCTGTGGCAGTCACATCCTTAATACACTCAGACTGATCCATCACGGACAATACAGCCAGTGGAACCGCCTTTCCACTTCAGTTTCCTGTCGTAATCCTGATGCAGTTGGCTTTTCTTTGTCCAAAGACTGATGAGGATTCCCAGCGTCTCTTACACAGGCTCAAGTGAGAGTCAGCAGCAGCAGTGTCCTCGTCTTGGCATCTCTCGAGATGTGGGTGACATATGGCTCAGATGTATCTCAGCTGGAACGTCCTCGTTTCGGCGTCTCGCAAAACGCTTATGACTGCTGACTCAAATGTCTCCTAGTCAGACAACGGTCTCGTCACGACGCCACACGAGACGTATGTGTGACGACTGGCTCGGATGTCTCTCAGCCAGGTAGTACCCAGGCTTCGCTCTCATACATGATCAGCATTCTCGATTCGCTGTCATATTCCTGTTTGCCTGGCGGGGGCTCTCTGGAGACGTCGCACATAGCCCCTGACAATCACTTTGGTGTCCCCTTTTAAGACATTGCCTGCTCTTAGATCTGTTTTTTGTCTTTCATTATGACACGTTTGATGTGAAAGGGGCGGGAGGAAACAGTTCAGCTCAGAAGTTAAACTGCCGTTTGGTGAGAATAACTTACACTCCGAACTCAGATTTTTTGTGGTGCTTTTCATATATCTCAAGTGTCCACAGCTTTACATCCCAATAAACTCATGGAAGGAAGATGGTGTGATACAGTGGTCTAGATCGTTCTAATTCACTGAAGAAAGAGGGTGTCACACTGGTCTCCATCCCACTAACTCGTCCACCGACCAAACTTTCCCAACCTCCTCAGTGTTCGGAGTCAGAAGGGAATGTTATTCATTCTTTGATTTTGTTCATAAGATAATCTAAAATTTGATAAACATTACTGTGCTTTCATGATGATTCATTTACACTTTAAAGCCAAAGAAGGTTTACTTTTTCTTTGTTTCGATTTCCACAGTTGAGTTTACCGGCTGCTGACCTTAGCTCTAGACATCACTAGCTGTGGAATCTGCCGGCAGAATTAGAGCTCTAAGCGAAAACTTATCGTAGTGAAACTCGAGATTGAAAGTGCGTGGACGGATGAGTTCAGGGTGTCTTTACCTTCGTCATGCCCAACCTGTGGTGAACTTCGTATAATGGAAGCGCTCTTAATTACTCTGCAGAAAGCGGGTTTGATCCCACACAAGGCCAGAGCTGGCGTGACGCAAAGCCATTACAGTAATTATGAGAGTACATGTTGTGTTAGCATCCTCTGGCCTTGGAAGCCTGATAAAGTCATTCATGAGGAACCAATGGACGGTGATGGACTCACTTGAGAAAGAAGCGTCTTAGAGGTACTCGTGAAGGAAGGATTCATGATGGAGGAACTCACAGTAGATGGATGGACGGACGGTGATGGAGACATAGGAAAAGAAATCGTGATGGAGGGATTCATGGTGGAAGAATGGACGTTAAGGGACGCACAAGAGAGGGAAACGTGATGGAAGGACTCATGGTGGAAGGACAGACGGTGAGAGAGAAGCATATTAGTGGATTTGTCAGTGGGCAGGAGTGTTGTTGGAGACATAAATCTTTCCCTATTTTAACCTTTAATAGATTTGCGTCGGCCACGTCAGAAGAAACCTGTCGGAGCGAGAGTTCTCCTGCCCTTTCATTCTTTCGAAGCGTCAAGGGAGAAGTATCTGTGGCGTGGGTTCATCAAGTGAGCCTCTTAGCGAAACTTGAGACTACATGACGCTGGTGCTTCATCTTCCTCAACTTCTCTTTCAGGCAAGTTCTGGTTTGCCTGGATTGAGAGCAGGTCATTTCCTCTGGCCTTTCACCAAGGTGACATATGACGTGGATATGTGACCCACAGTCATAAAGAACCATGAGGCAAATCTCACACAAGAGTCTCGCAATGAGCAGCAGTATCGTAATGACGGAAGCTATCGAAAATTGTGATCAGGTTTGACGGAAACAGCGACCTTGGTTGAAATGACTGGCTCCGATGTGCACCAACATCATTTTCATTTGGGGTGACACAGGAAACATCATTACCGAATCAGTTATCTTTTACTAGACATCAATGACTTACTCGATTTCGAACCACAGTCTCATATGAAAAAATGGTCATAGTTTTTTTTACCTATATTAGTATATTACTCTCCAAATGTTTTGATTACGCAAGGGTTGGTTATCTGTATACATATTTGAATCAAAAAGGAAATTTTGCGCATCATGTCATTTCCTACCAACGTAAAATTATGATAATTTGCTGCAACCCTGACTGTGTAGCTGGTGAGTGGCACGATAGATACACTACCTGGCGTACGACAACCAGAACTCCATAACTGACCAATCGCTGTCGATGATTTCCTCAGTTTTTCCCACTCACTCATTCCTTTCCTTATCCACACCTTCAGCTTCTATTACTATTCCCTCCTCCTCCTCTCTCTCTCTCTCTCTCTCTCTCTCTCTCTCTCTCTCTCTCTCTCTCTCTCTCTCTCTCTCTCTCTCTCTCTCTCTCTCTCTCTCCCTCCCCCCCCTCTTCCCACACTCAATCCTTGCTACTATATATATCATCCATCGTCTCCCTGGCAGCCACTGGATGCTCGTTCACTGCTTCACACCCTCCTCCTTCCTCTCTCCCTCTTCTCTCCTCGTAACACCTTCCCTACTCTCTATCCCTCCCTTCCCACTCTGGCCACCCTTCTAGCACGTCAGTACAACATCAGATCTGTAATCAGATCTGTAATCAATTTCATTTCTCTCACTACAACTTTGTGTGAACGGAATATCTGGAACCGATATCACTCGAAGGCTCAAGAGTATTATTGAAACTCCATTCCCCCCCCCCCCCCCCCCTCTGTATCTGAAGTAACAGCAGCCGCTTAGACTCCTTGATAAAAAGGAAATTGAGATGATATAGTGCCAAGGTGTAGAGAGCACTCACAAATAGTGGTGGAAGGGAAGGGTTGTGTGTGTCAGTGTGTAATTACATATCACCAATATGTATTGTATGGGAAGGGAGTTTTTCACTCGTGGGGGGATCCTGTCTCATGAACCATCTCTACTACCACAAAACTTCTTAAACTTTTGTATGTTATGTCCAGTTGCTATATTATCGTTCACTTTATTCCATTCATCTAATTATTCATATACCATGAAAGTATTTTTTACATGACTTCTAACAAGTTTTTTCTTTAATTTCCTATTAAGGCCTTTGGCTGTGTCCATAGATTTGTGATCACTATTTATGACTATTTGTGCTTACTATTTATCAATTTTGGGGAGAGAGTTTTATAGTTGTGTTGCCCCGTCTCTTAACTTTCTATACATGCACGTTGTCATTACTTCTGTACACACACACACACACACACACACACACACACACACACACACACACACACACACACACACACACCACTCTTCGGAGTCCAAAGAGAAATTCCCAATTTCCCATTTGGTTAAATATTGCTGTTTGTGAGGCTGCAGCCTCTCGCTCCGCTGGGTCTCTATATGTGAGTTAGCCGTACTTTTACAACTCGCATTTCCAATCACTCACTACCCCTAAAACCTGCTCCTATGAATTCTCTTTTGGAGAGATAATCAATGAACTATGTACGGTACAGTGAGGATCTCTCCTGTATCACAAAACTATCTGTTGTATGATTTGCTTTATCGTGTAGGAGAGGAGCTTGGATGTACCAATGAGTGAACTCAAAATGCTCCATATATTCAGCATGAAGGGCAGATGAATGAAGAAACTGTGTAAGGACAGTTTGAACACAATGAAAAGCCAATGCTTGTGGAAAAACAAAAATATTTCGAGTGAATCAATCACGAGCATTGTTTGAATGTGTACACTTAGCCACCACAGTCGATCATCTGTTTGGTACCAAAACAAAAAAAAGAAAATACAGTGGTCCGTTGTGCCGACTTACTGCATCCCGGAAGCAGCATCTTGATCAGCCGCTCATCAGGAGACGAGATGCAGCCCCGATCACTGGAGCTGGGGTTACCGACAGTGCAGCTGGACTGTGTGCAGCTGCAGAAGAAGCACAAGAAGGTCTTATCTCTCTCTCTCTCTCTCTCTCTCTCTCTCTCTCTCTCTCTCTCTCTCTCTCTCTCTCCTGAGTATAGCTCACAAATCACACACAACATAAACTCGATTCTTTATGACTCGATCGATAGATGCCTCAGAGCTGTTTTGTCGGGATAAGCTTATATTTTTTTTCACACCCAATGAACCGATAGATGACCTTGAGATATTTCAGCCAACGCGGCTGTGACCCTCGGAAGTTTTCTTTTTCAAGCTGCGTTACAACGCCGCTATGCAATCTGACCTCTGCGGATCTGTGCTCTCAAGGGGCGTGGTAAAGTGTCGTGATATGTATCTTTTATGTTGAATTTCTCTTACGATTTCCGGCCAGTCTCATCCAGACTTCACATATTTCTTGTAGAGGAAAAAAGGAATATCCTAAGGAATCGACGAGTCCATATAACTTCCCAGGAGAAAAATTGTAACTTCTGGTATAGTGCTTGGCTGTGCAGTTCCGCCTCACTCATCCTTCAGTCCGAAATACGAACCTCAACCTGGAAACCAGCTGCGCCATTTCCTGCATCATCATCTTATTGTAAAGTTTCGGCCGCCTTGATGGGTGATGTTAGCACAGGACTGTATTTTACTCTAGAAAGTGTAGGTGCTCGGAAGAATATCGTCACCCTGATTTTACCTCTTTCGTCTTCCAGATTCGCATGATCTAGCCTGTCATCATCTTTGAGGAGGTTCGCTAAGGGTAAAGTCACCAGACATCATAAATCATAAATCTTGTACATTTCTCCTCCAAGTTATGATGACAGGCCTGTAGGATTGTCTAATATTCTGGACTACGTTAGATTTCTTAACTTCTTCCTTAGGAAAGAGGTTGACATTTATACCCTTTAAAATACAATTCATTTTTCGTGATGGCTCGCTAGAGGACTTGATGTAAGCCTGTCTGTTGTCTGTGGGTGTCTCCAGCAAATGAAATGGATCATGTTCATTCTAGTGTCATGAATTGTGAAAGATAATGGGAAATTGTAGTTTGTGTTTCCAGTTATGTCAGATACAAGAGAAACTGTAGAGATGCAAATAGAATTAATTTCTTTAGGAACCAAGACTTTTAAGATGGTAACGCCTGTATTGACTCGGTCTACAATAACATGATATTCAGAACCTTTACATGCATTTCCTTATACATATTCTGTGCACTGTGACGCCATGGCCACACATGTCGAAACCTCCAGTAAAATTTTCTTCAGTAAATCATTTCAGGATTTTGTTTGTCCTCCATTGTCCCCCTAATGTCATGCATCATATCGGAACAAACTCATTAAATCATTGACGCCATTACGTCTGCTCTTCCTTATTAGTACCATTTAATCCTTTATGAAGACTAAGAGGTGCCAGTTTTCCAGTAAAGTTCAGTTATCGTTTCTTAAAAGCAATTCCATTTTTGCAGTATTTCCTCCCGGCAGATCATCACTGTTCTGCATTTCTAAACTCTTTCTTACAGAAAGTTGTAACTGGAGTTGGCACTGCTACTGATACCAGAACAACTGCAATCATTTCCAGTATAATACGCCGCGCTTACAATACACGATTACACGTCATGGTGTCCAACTAGCGATGCCCAGCGCCAACTGTCGAGGATTACGGTCTTAAAGCGTAAACATATAAACAGAATTTTATCGTTTTCCATAATTGTGTCCTCAAATCTGCCCCGTTTTCATTATTCACATGTTTCTGCGGTAATTCCATACCATCAAATAGGCTTTTTTTTCTTATCTTTCTTACCATAAAATCTTTCGCAGCATTGTTTATTGTTTATTGATACACAAGTTGACAATGGAAAAGTTTAATAATACAGACAATGTGCTTCAGGTTTACTGAGGGGTTCTCCACAGATGCGTGTGGCTGTATCCAACAACCTTCCTTATTTAAATATTTTGTAAAACCTGTAACAAGGAATACATGACTTAACTGTCCACTAGGTCAAGACTGAACCTAGTACAATCTGGAGTTTGTGCAAGCAGGACCTCCTGCATCGTGTACCTGGCACTTTCTATACCTGGCACAACTCAGGTCTGGTGCAACCTGGAACTGATATAACATGAGCCTAGTTCATTTTAAGCCTTGTACAAGCTCCACAGTATCCAATCGGACATGAAATGCTCCTGAAATAATCCAGTTATGAGACAGTGAAGCAAAGTATTTTTCATCTCACTTGATAGGTTTTTCGACTGTGGTGGCTACGGCTAGACGACAGAGAAAGAGCAAGAACACAATAAGACGACGCTACTTTAAGCCGGCAGCCAAAGTATTCTTCGGCCACTGCTTAACTACCTATTCGTTTTGATTTTTTTTTTTTTTTGTTATCTGAGATGGCAAAGGCAACTGAGGTCCTTATCAAGGCCATCTCATTAACAATTTATATACATACCCCAACCTGAGCCAGATACCCATTTCACCAATCAACCTCTAGGTGTGGAGCAACAGCTGGACTGTGGACCGACTGTTGCAACTGGATTCGAACCTATGCGCTCGACCTCAGGCGGCCCATAAATACGCCATGGTCTGGAGATCTCACAGTTACACCACACACAAGATCTGGATCATAAGCACATGAAGAGGGTCGCTTGATGGGAGGCCACTCACCGTTCTTCGATGCGGGGTACAACATCTCGGGACATTTGTAATTTGTGATCTTTTTTTGTTCTATAGTATGGCTAGTAAAGGGCCGTCCACCACCTCAGATATGAAGCTATAGGCGGGATGGAGACCAGAGACTGGTAGATAGAGAAATACACAGAGCACGTTACCAGTAATGAACAAACAGGGGAGATGAATTATAAGGTCTCACTCATGGTAGCATCGGGAAAACACAAGATATGAATAAAAGCAAAGAAGTTCGTATAATTCAAGAAGTGAGAGTTCTTCTTGATATATATATATATATATATATATATATATATATATATATATATATATATATATATATATGTATATATATATATTATGTATATATGCCATTTTCCGCTTGAGAGGGGTAGCGTCAAGAACGTGTGACCGAGTCTTAAAGGAAGAATTCCTCACTTAACTCCCTGCTCTGTTCTTTCTTTTCGAAAGTAGTACGGGAAAGGAGGATTTCCAGCCACCCGCTCCCGCCCCTCTTAGTCGCTGCCGGCTGGACATAGAAGTGTAGTGTATAGGTAGCTCACTGCCCACTTTGCTTCATTTCCAGAATTAACGTAGTTAACTCGGCCACCAGCGGCGGCGGTCTCCTTCCTAACCTAACTTTCGCCGGTGCACTTTCCTCGTTGTTCACAGCTGCTGAGTTCCTGCGTTTCACTCCTCATCCCTCTTTGTTCAGCTTGTAACGGTTAGTAATTGTGCAGCTGCGCTCCCTTGAGTAAGGATCTCTCTCTCTCTCTCTCTCTCTCTCTCTCTCTCTCTCTCTCTCTCTCTCTCTCTCTCTCTCTCTCTCTCACTCGACGAATGCTTTGATGGTGCTGGGAGAGGAGAAGTGGGTGCCGAACAGGTAGAACATGGAAGGAGCAGGGGACTGTGTAGCTATATGTGATCACAACATTCGGTGTTGTTGTTCTATATTACGTGCATCGGGCTTGGGAGAGAGAGAGGGGGGGTATCTCTGTGTCCATTTCCTTATCTATCCACATATAACCTGAAATTCCTATTATCTTTCAAGACAAAGATCTATTTGATCATTCCTTAATGCCTCCCCCGACCCCACCCCTCCTGTTCATGGTCATGTGATAACAGTAGTCTTTAGCATCGCAGTGGAAACCTACACACAAAAAAATAATTTTTGAAAATTCCTGGAAGGATATTTTCTGCTGTCCTGCGATCTCTTGGGTTACCTTACGTGTTAACTGGGTCTGCTGAAGAGGATTTATGGCATCTGTGGATATTCTTTTCGGCCACTGAGGTGTATGATGTGAAAAGTAAATAAATAACAGATATTTGAAAATATCTGGATTGATTTTGGCCTTATTATATGATTAAATGACTAAGATATTGCCCTTTGAGAGAGTTAATCAAATGCACTTATTCCTAATCTGGAAATCTGTATTTTCTCAAAAACGCTATTTTTTTTTTTTTATATATCACATTACTTTTATAAACGGATATTAAATTGGTTCAACCACTTTGATTAATACTTATGTTATAATTTGTTATGCTTTTTGAATTACGTTAAATTATAGATGGAGATTATCCGCTCTATATAATCATCGTTTGCTGAAAGAGGAACATGTGACCCAACCGTCGGCTCAAACTTCTAATCTAGTAATCAGGTTTTTTGGCTCTGTCACCCGGAACCTCTTTTTTAACCTTTTTAGTTTAGCTGTGAATGTTCCTCCACATCACGGTCGAGTATGATTGTCCAGTATTTTTAATTTTTCCTTTTATTTCCAGCTGTGTGATTTTACGAACCATTAAAACGTCCTGTGCGCCCCGTACAGTAAACACCGCGTATTTTCTAGTTGTGTTCGTAGCCTTAAAGTGGAAGGCATATCGACACAGTTTTTGACGTTACGGCATAACGGTAGGTGACGTTACGGAGGGAAAGCTGAATCGCCATTGTCGATTCTTTGGTGAAAATACCAATTTTTCTTTTTGTTTCTTATTACATCTCACACACACACACACACACACGCACTAACGGACGCAGACTGACTGATTCCGGTGGACAAGAGTTACAAATGATAACAATGAAAAATTGACGGATTTCAGAGAGAGAGAGAGAGAGAGAGAGAGAGAGAGAGAGAGAGAGAGAGAGAGAGAGAGAGAGAGAGAGAGAGAGAGAGAGAGATTATCAATATATACCGACAACGAGATTTTGCCAAAAGGCATTTCAAGCACATATCGCTCACCACACGTTAACCTGATGATAATACTATTTTTTGCTGTGGCCTCGCTCATTGCATGATCATTAGTCTTAGGTTTATCTGGAACAGTCATAAACCATGTATCAAGTTTTCTTTTAAATGCTTCAGTACTCGTTCTCTGCGCGTTTGTGAATTGCTACAGAATTCCATCTACCATCTACCCTTAGTTGGTGAACATATTCAGTCTAGTCTCTTATATACAACGGTCATTTCATTAATAGTTTTATGTGTCTCTAATTAAAAGTTCACGTCATCATACCACTCATTACTTGCCTCGAAAGTGCGCGCCTCTCAGTATGTTCTTTGAAGTCTGGTTTCTCATTAATGAAGAATTCCAGATTTTTGACATTTGTATCACTTTTTCCTAAGATAGCTGAGATGGTACGTGAAACTGAATGCTTTAATCAACTCCATGTCATATACGATATATATATATATATATATATATATATATATATATATATATATATATATATATATATATATATATATATATATTATACTTGATCGCCGTACCCCGCATCAGCGCACTAGCGCCAGAAAACAGACGAAGAATGTCCCATCCATTCATGTACACATGTATATATATAGACGCCCTTACATGCATATATATATATATATATATATATATATATATATATATATATATATATATATATATATATATATATATATACATAATATACATATACATATCAACATATACACATACACGTATACATACATATACATACACATACACAGACATATACATATGTGCACATTCATACTTGCTTGCCTTCATCCTTTCCTGGTGCTACCCCACCCCACAGGAAACAGCATCGCTACTCCCTGCTTCAGCTAGGTAGCGCTGTTAAATGCATTATTGGGAGAAGCTTTAAGGAAGTGAAGACAAACAATCAGATTACCTCATTAGAGAATGAAAAAGATGCCTGATTGACGTTAATGGCCGATTGCCGGGAACAGTTCGCGCCTCAAAACCCATACTGGAGACTTGTTAATTGCGGTGTTTGAGTATACTATTTGTCGATTCTGATGACACATTTGAATTGCATAATTGGTGTTCACAACATGATTGATGTACACAACATAATTGATGTACACAACATAATTGATGTACACAACATGATTGGTGTACACAACATAATTGGTGTTCACAACATTATTGATGTACACAACATAATTGATGTACACAACATAATTGATGTACACAACATAATTTGTGTTCACATGATTGGTGTACACAACATGATTGGTGTACACAACATAATTTGTGTTCACATGATTGGTGTACACAACATGATTGGTGTACACAACATAATTTGTGTTCACATGATTGGTGTACACAACATGATTGGTGTACACAACATGATTGGTGTACACAACATAATTTGTGTTCACATGATTGGTGTACACAACATGATTGGTGTACACAACATGATTGGTGTACACAACATAATTTGTGTTCACATGATTGGTGTACACAACATGATTGGTGTACACAACAGACTGTTTGATTGGCTTATAATTTCGTGAGGGCGAGCCACCGAGGTCCTCGTGAGTGGGTTCATCAGGCTTGCAAGTGTTTGGTCGTCGAGCCAGAATCAACTGCTCATCATCCCACGATCACATGATGACTGACGTGTCGTCCGTGGTGTAGTGGATAGCGTTGCTGACCGTGACGCATTTACGGGCTGCCCAGGGTCGATCTCATAGGCTCGAATCTTGGTTGTGGCAGTCGGTCCACAGTCAACCTAGCTGTTAATCCAACCTTAGAGGCTGATAACTAAAATGGATATATATATATATATATATATATATATATATATATATATATATATATATATATATATATATATATATATTATCCCTGGGGATAGGGGATTAAGAGTACTTCCCACGTATTCCCTGCGTGTCGTAGAAGGCGACTAAAAGGGGAGGGAGCGGGGGGCTGGAAATCCTCCCCTCTCGTTTTTTTTTTTTTTTAATTTTCCAAAAGAAGGAACAGAGAATTGGGCCAGGTGAGGGTATTCCCTCAAAGGCCCAGTCCTCTGTTCTTAACGCTACCTCGCTAATGCGGGAAATGGCGAATAGTTTGAAAGAAAGAAAGATATATATATATATATATATATATATATATATATATATATATATATATATATATATATATATATATATATATATAATGTATTCACGAAGCAGACACGTGACAATCACATCTTAAGTGCATCTGACGCTGAACATGATACGAATAAACGACGTCATCAGGAGCGATGGCAATCTGAAAAGCGTAGAACGCAGATCTCCTTGGCATGCAAGACAAAGCTGTGCTCTTTGTATCGCGCGCGCGGGGAGGGGGGGGGGGCGTGGAGAGAGAGAGAGAGAGAGAGAGAGAGAGAGAGAGAGAGAGAGAGAGAGAGAGAGAGAGAGAGAAGCCAGTCACATGACTGTCAGGCGCGTCAACCATGAGTCCCAGCCTAAGCCACTGTGAGAACGTTTGTAGGGTTGTAACTAAGATCCTTCCTTGATGGCTCGAAGTATTCGAAAGAAAAAGAGGAAAAGAAAGAAAAGGCGAGAAAGAGTTGCAGGTGGAAGGATGGAGTGAAAAAGATTTTGAGCGATCGGGGCCTGAACATATAGGAGGGTGAGAGGCGTGCAAGGAATAGAGTGAATTGAAACTATGTCGTATACATAGGTCGACATTCTGTCAGTGGACTGAGCCAGGGCATGTGAAACGTCTGAGGTAAACCATGGAAAATGCTGTGGGGCCTGGATGTGGATAGGGAGTTATGGTTCCGGTGCATTACACATGACAGCTAGAGACTGAGTGTGAACGAATGTGGCTTTCTTCTATCTGTTTTCCTGGCGCTACCTCGCTAACGCAGGGGGTGGCGATGCTGTTTTTTGTGGGACGGGGTGGCGCCGAGAATGGATGAAGGCAAGCAAGTATGAATATGTACATGTGTATATAAGTATATGGCTGTGTATATGTATGTATATGTGTATATGTTATGTGTATGTATATTTATGGGCGTGTATGTATATATGTGTGTATATGAGAGTATGGGTCTTTCTTCGTTTGTTTACTGGCGCTACCTCGCTGAAGCGGAAAACGGCGATCAATTATAATGATAATATCATCTCTAATCCAAATTACTTTTCCCCACAGGTAAGGTTCGACGCAGGAAGGAGGCTTCACCTGCACGAAGGTAAGTGGTAAATTTCGGTCTTTAAATGTTTGCCGTTGACGTGAGCGCGACGTTAATGACTCGTTGAAATACGGCGAGACGTTGAGGAAATCCAGGTGGTGTTTTGTCACCGAATACATCAGTGTCTGTGATAGAATGAGGCAGGGAAGGAAGAGAGCAGAATACTCCCTTGGTTAAGCTTGGATTCCGTTTAGAACACACACACACACACACACACACACACACACACACACACACACACACACACAAGTGGGTGGAGGTCACCAATGGAGCGCTCCAGTGTTCTGTTTTGAGACCGTTACACTTCTTGATCTGTGCGAATCGCCTTGGTTGAAGGTATGGACTCCTACTTGAGTATGTCTGAAAGTGATGCCAAAGTTATGAGGGAAGTGAAGAGCGTGGAAGACTGTATTGGCTTACAAGGGGACACCTAAACAGACTCCAAAGCTGTTGTTCCCTCAGGAGGATCATCATCCTGCAGATGGATCAGGTGTATCGTGGGAGGAGGTAAGCACATAAGATAATCGTTATATGTTTGGACCCTAAATATGGCTATCGCTAATTCCGTGCTGTATATACATTGAGTTTTCTACACATATACGTACTTGCCACGCCATTGATTCCGTGACGAGGTTGGGACACTGCGAAAAAAAAACACTAGGTAACTAGTGGCTGTGTCTTTTGACCTCCGTCTTGCCGAAATTACCGGACGTCCATCCCAGGGTTCGATTCCGACCAAATGCTGTATATACATGCACACATACATACGCACGTACATATGTATCTATAAATGTATGTGTTAATGCCGTAGCGCTCCGCAGACAGGAGGAGGTGGGGGCAACCCAGGAAAACCCCTGTTCTTGCACCCTAGGGGAAGGAAGACAACGTACATGCGACGGGGTACTCATCGACCAGCTTTCTGTCCCCAGAGGCGTTCATCTTACCCTGCTCCTGCGCGGAGCACAACCTTGAGTTGTCCCTAGCCGCTGTGCAAGACCATGCATATAACACTTTCAGATTTTTTTTTTTTCTTTTTTTTTTTTTACATCTGCCGGATGATACCGAGGTCATCATCTCCCAACCAGTAAAGCAGGTCGGTAACATTAACTCAAACCCGGTAAAAAACTTTTGCTTCACTTTAGAAATCGACACCACCCATCATCACTCCAACATTACAAGCATCATCTCGGCACATCGCAAGACACCCCCCCACCCCCACCCTCATGCCCATGATACAAGCACCAGAGTCTAGTAAACACTTATTGCTCAGTTGCCCGACACTTTCCCCAGACAGACGCATACATACTTAATGACATGATCTCTCCTGGTGGACGTGGCTGGTCTCCTGGGCGCTGCGGGATCTCCCCCCTCTCGATGACAGAAGGGATTCCTGGGGCAGGAAGCTAAGGTTTATAAGTACATTTGTTTTCTGAATATCATCTCGGATAATCTGTCAATACCCGCTAGTCCATGATTTAACCTAATCTTTGTTGACTATCATCATTTACCTGCAAATCTGTAATAAACAGCGGCACGACCGAAGACGACTACACTTACGGCATTGTCGCTTTGTTCATTATTACGAAATAGATTCTTTGCGTAAAACTTTCACAGTTACCCCCAAAAGCGCTTTCACAGCTGGAGGTGCACTGGGCACGAAGTTGCCGCTAAGTTTTACGAAGCGCAGTTATTCCGGTACCTAAGCAACTGTAATGGGCGAGCTGTACCACAGGCTACAGGTTAATATGTATGTGTATCTTAGCTCACCAACCGGCCTACAGGTGCGTGCGCACACATTGTTTGCCACATTGGCTCGCCAGTCTCCTTTATGTGTAAGGTATCACATAGTCATGAGAAAAACGAGAGAAATAGTTCTTAATTGAGATTAATTCCTTGTTAGCTTCTCTTTAAAATTAGCAACATACGTTCCGGGAACTTCCAAGGAACTGCATACGACGTTGAAAACCTGGATACCAAGAATCCTCTAACACTAACAAACATAAAAGACAAGAACAGTAATTTAGAATACGAAATCTTTGAATTATGTAAAATCAGGTCAAAAATTCAAACTCCGATTTACCTATTTTGAAAGTCAGTGAAGAATACGCACCACTGAGATTAAGAAACGCTAATTACGCAGAAAGATTTGTTGTTCCTGGCGTAGTGGAGATAATTTTATTTTCAATAAAAATGATTTGATGAAAGATGGTGATATGAAAATCAATATTCAGGAGTTAGGGATCCATTAATTTTTCTACCTCAGTCATGCTGATGAAAAAGTTGGTGACTCAGAACGTACATCATGACGAATTTCTATAGGAAATTCGTCGTTTGTGAATGAGAAGTGTCTGGCGGTTCATTGGTTACGAGAATCTTTCTAGGCCTAGAGAGATTGATGTTGTACGGCGGGAATCAAATGTGGGCTTTAAATAACTTTGTTAAGTACTGGCACCTGATGAGGTGGGTTGTCTCCAAGAAACATGTCGTGCCACATGTACGGAAAAATTACATAATAATGATATTGTACGAACTCCAGCTTAAGTGCGATTTCACCTTCACACTATCATCACGGACAAGTATGATCATCAATCATCATCATATATATATATATATATATATATATATATATATATATATATATATATATATATATATATATATATATATATATATATATTTTTTTTTTTTTTTCTTTTTTTCATACTATTCGCCATTTCCCGCGATAGCGAGGTAGCATTAAGAACAAAGGACTGGGCCTTTGAGGGAATATCCTCACCTGGCCCCCTCCTCTGTTCCCTCTTTTGGAAAATTAAAAAAGAAAGAAAAAAAAAAAACGAGAGGGGAGGATTTCCAGCCCCCCGCTCCCTTCCCTTTTAGTCGCCTTCTACGACACGCAGGGAATACGTGGAAAGTATTCTTTCTCCCCTATCCCCAGGAATATAAAAACAATTTTAAACAATTTTACAATCCTTACAATTCAAAATGGCATCAAGTGATCAAGGAGTTAAAAGAAAGCATGTCAACTGTATACTGTATTACTGTATATTGTATATTTTGGCATTAATGGACACCCCTCCCCGAATAGTCTGTTAAACCAAGGGTTTACTGTATATCTGTCTCATTCTCTCTCGATAATGCTGCAATCAATTTTGCATAATACCCCTTGACTAGCTGTAGTCATTTATCTATCTATTTATTTGCATAGTGGTATGTCTGATACCTGTTTCCTTCCGCAATCCCCTCAAGGGGGTAGCCATAACAATTGAGTCTCCATAACTAGTGAACTCCAGTGCCGCTTCTTAGCCTTTACTGCCTCATCCTTAAGAGGCCACGGGTAGTGGCAAGTCTAGTGCAGTGTTTGTATAGGCTCCTACCTAATATTCCTACTGAATAATTCTACCTAACGATCCCACCCAATGTTCTTACCAACTACTTATACTGGATGTTTCTCCCTAAAGCTCCTCCCTAAATGTTCACACCCACCACTTCCATCTTGCTCCCACCATTTTGCCAAAAAGCAGGGCTAGCACACAATGCTCACCACAAGAAAATCTAAACAAAGAACAAACTGTTTGAGTTAAGTGTTGTGTTCAGTATAACAAGGAGAAACTGTACAATTCTGCACAGAATGCCAGTAGTCCAAGTGTGAGTGAGGTAGAAAGAAAAGACAGTTACTTGGGTCAGAGAAGTGCAACTAGACAACCACTGAAGTGCTGGCTCACTGTGCAGCTGTTACTAACACTAATGAAGGGTTGAGGTGTAAGTTGGAAAAGGAGAGACCTATGCAGCTGAAATAAGGCAGTGGAATGAGACACGGAGATCAGGAATCCAAGTTGGAAATGAGTTATTTGAGAAGAGCATGTGGTGTGACGAAACAGAATGAAGAAAGAAATGAATATATATATGTATATATGTTTCTTTTTCATACTATTCGCCATTTCCCGCATTAGCGAGGTAGCGTTAAGAACAGAGGACTGGGCCTTTGAGTGAATATCCTCACCTGGCCCCCTTCTCTGTTCCTTCTTTTGGAAAATTAAAAAAAAGTGAGAGGGGATGATTTCCAGCCCCCCGCTCCCTTCCCTTTTAGTCGCCTTCTACGACACGCAGGGAATACGTGGGAAGTATTCTTTCTCCCCTATCCCCAGGGATATGTATATATATATATATATATATATATATATATATATATATATATATATATATATATATATATATATATATATATATATATATATATATATATATGTGATTGTCCAAAACATGTTTTTGACAATCACATGTTTACCAAATGGCGTCCTAGCTTCGTCTCTTCGATGTATATCAACTGACTGTTATATTTCTCTCTTGTGTCTCCCCTGATGATGTGATTATTACACGAAAGGGAACTTGGGAACTTTTCGTGTTTCATTTTTCCTGTAGACTCATAGGAATATCTTGATCACGCGCAAAATTGTGATCCTTTCCAATACATATATATATATATATATATATATATATATATATATATATTTTTTTTTTTTTTTTTTTTTTTTTCCCGCTGTCTCCCGCGTTTGCGAGGTAGCGCAAGGAAACAGACGAAAGAAATGGCCCAACCTACCCCCATACACATGTATATACATACACGTCCACACACGCAAATATACAGACCTACACAGCTTTCCATGGTTTACCCCAGACGCTTCACATGCCCTGATTCAATCCACCGACAGCACGTCAACCCCGGTATACCACATCGATCCAATTCACTCCATTCCTTGCCCTCCTTTCACCCTCCTGCATGCTCAGGCCCCGATCACCCAAAATCTCCCTCACTCCACCCCTCCACCTCCAATTTGGTCTCCCACCTCTCCTCGTTCCCTCCACCTCCGACACATATATCCTCCTGGTCAATCTTTCCTCACTTAACCTCTCCATGCGCCCAAACCATTTCAAAACACCCCCTTCTGCTCTCTCAACCACGCTCTTTCTACTTCCACACATCTCTCCCACCCTTACGTTACTTACTCGATCAAACCACCTCACACCACACACTGTCCTCAAACATCCCATCTCCAGCACATCCACCCTCCCGCGCACAACTCCATCCATAGCCCACGCCTCGCAACCACACAACACTGTTGGAACCACTACTCCCTCAAACATACCCACCTTCGCTCTCCGAGACAATGTTCTCGACCTCCACACATTCTTCAAGGCTCCCAGGATTTTCGCCCCACTCCCCCACCCTATGATCCACTTCCGCTTCCATGGTTCCATCCGCTGCCAGATCCACTCCCAGATATCCAAAACACTCCACTTCCTCCAGTTTTTCTCCATTCAAACTTACCTACCAATTGACTTGACCCTCAACCCTACTGTACCCAACAACCCTGCTCTTATTCACACCCACTCCCAACCTTCTTCTTTCACACACTTTACCAAACTCAGTCACCAGCTTCTGCAGTTTCTCACACGAATCAGCCACCACCGCTGTATCATCAGCGAACAACAACTGACTCACTTCCCAAGCTCTCTCACCCACAACAGACTTCATACTTGCCCCTCTTTCCAAAACTCTTGCATGCACCTCCCTAACAACCCCATCCATAAACAAATTAAACAACCATGGAGACATCACACACCCCTGCCGCAAACCCACATTCACTGAGAACCAATCACTTTCCTCTCCTCCCACACGCACACATGCCTCACATCCTCGATAAAAACTTTTCACCGCCTCTAACAACTTGCCTCCCACACCATATATTCTTAATACCTTCCACAGAGCATCTCCATCAACTCTATCATATGCCTTCTCCAGATCCACAAATGCTACACACAAATCCATTTGCTTTTCTAAGCATTTCTCACATACACTCTTCAAAGCAAACACCCGATCCACACATCCTCTACCACTTCCGAAACCACACTGCTCTTCCCCAATCTGATGCTCCGTACATGCCACCACCCTCCCAATCAACACCCCCCCCCCCCCATACAATTTACCAGGAATACTCAACAAACTTATACCTCTGTAATTTGAGCACTCACTCTTATCCCCTTTGCCTTTGTACAATGGCACTATGCACGCATTCCGCAAATCCTCAGGCACCTCACCATGAGTCATACATACATTAAATAACCTTACCAACCAGTCAACAGTCCAGTCACCCCCTTTTTTAATAAAATCCACTGCAATACCATCCAAAGCTGCTGCCTTGCCGGCTTTCATCTTCCGCAAAGCTTTTACTACCTCTTCTCTGTTTACCAAATCATTTTCCCTAACCCTCTCACTTTGCACACCACCTCGACCAAAACACCCTATATCTGCCTCTCTACCATCAAACACATTCAACAAACCTTCAAAATACTCACTCCATCTCCTTCTCACATCACCACTACTTGTTATCACCTCCCCATTTGCGCCCTTCACTGAAGTTCCCATTTGCTCTCTTGTCTTACGCACTTTATTTACCTCCTTCCAAAACATCTTTTTATTCTCCCTAAAATTTAATGATACTCTCTCACCCCAACTCTCATTTGCCCTCTTTTTCACCTCTTGCACCTTTCTCTTGACCTCCTGTCTCTTTCTTTTATACATCTCCCACTCAATTGCATTTTTTCCCTGCAAAAATCGTCCAAATGCCTCTGTCTTCTCTTTCACTAATAATCTTACTTCTTCATCCCACCACTCACTACCCTTTCTAATCAACCCACCTCCCACTCTTCTCATGCCACAAGCATCTTTTGCGCAATCCATCACTGATTCCCTAAATACATCCCATTCCTCCCCCACTCCCCTTACTTCCATTGTTCTTACCTTTTTCCATTCTGTGCTCAGTCTCTCCTGGTACTTCCTCACACAGGTCTCCTTCCCAAGCTCACTTTCATATATGTAGTATATATATATATAAATATATATATATATATATATATATATATATATATATATATATATATATATATATATGTATATATACTATATTTATATCAATCTGCCTTTTGTCAGTATCCACTGATATTGATGAAAAACTGTTAGTTTTTTACGTTCAGATATTACATTTAAAATCATATGGCCTTTATTTTAAAAAGGAAGTTGAATATAAAGGTAAAATAATGAGTTTATCGGATTTTCTGAGGTAATATAAAAGCGAGCAGTTCTCGGGAGCTGCTCATAATCTTGTGCGACTCTTACAGGTCTTGTGGGGAGATTGCCTCAGCTCCTCCATGATTATGTTTACCGGGCTCGCTCCGTCTCGTGTTGACTTAACGAATAATGATTTCCCTGGCAGCAAGTGCCTGGGTTCAAGGCAACTTACACATGCTGAGAGCGAGTGCATTAGTAAATATGACCTTCCTCGTCTTAAGGGGTCAGCTGTAAGTCCCTCAGACGTAGTGAGTGTGTGTAAGTGATGCTCTTGTTGTAGCGAGTGTTTGAGTTTTGAAGGCCACACACGTATGTGCATGAGTTTATCATATGCATTGCGAGTGTTTGTATCTCGACTGAGTCTCTCACTCGAGTTGGTGGCAATGATGACCTGGAAGTGTCATATGATTTCATCAGTGTCTTATTTTTCCATTTATGGTGATTTTCCTGCATAAATGCATAGGTAACACAGACCTTGGGTACAAGCGAGGTAGTCTGGCCTTAACAATACTTGAAAATTAATGCAGCCCCCTTAAAAGGAATGTGTGTGTGTGTGTGTGTGTGTGTGTGTGTGTGTGTGTAGATGGATGTGGTGAGCACTACGCGCAGTCCCTGCCAACATTGCAAAATCTCGTCGCTAGTAGATTAGTATACTCTCTCTCTCTCTCTCTCTCTCTCTCTCTCTCTCTCTCTCTCTCTCTCTCTCTCTCTCTCTCTCTCTCTCTCTCTCTCTCTCTCTCTCTATATATATATATATATATATATATATATATCTATATATATAGGTAGATAGTTCCTATATAGATAGTTCCTATCAGATATATATATATATATATATATATATATATATATATATATATATATATATATATATATATATATATATATATATAGTGGTGATGTGAGAAGGAGATGGAGTGAGTATTTTGAAGGTTTGTTGAATGTGTTTGATGATAAAGTGGGAGATATAGGGTGTTTTGGTCGAGGTGGTGTGCAAAGTGAGAGGGCTAGGGAAAATGATTTGGTAAACAGAGAGGTAATAAAAGCTTTGCGGAAGATGGAAGCCGGCAAGACAGCAGGTTTGGATGGTATTGCAGTGGAATTTATTAAAAAAGGGGGTGACTGTATTGTTGACTGGTTGGTAAGGTTATTTGATGTATGTATGAGTCATGGTGAGGTGCCTAAGGATTGGCGAATGCTTGCATAGTGCCATTGTACAAAGGCAAAGGGGATAAGAGTGAGTGCTCAAATTACAGAGGTATAAGTTTGTTGAGTATTCCTGGTAAATTATATGGGATGGTATTGATTGAGAGGGTGAAGGCATGTACAGAGCATCAGATTGAGGAAGAGCATGGTGGTTTCAGAAGTGGTAGAGGATGTGTGGATCAGGTGTTTGCTTTGAAGAATGTATGTGAGAAATACTTAGAAAAGCAAATGGATTTGTATGTAGCATTTATGGATCTGGAGAAGGCATATGATAGAGTTGATAGAGATGCTCTGTGGAAGGTACTGAGAATATATGGTGTAGGAGGCAAGTTGTTAGAAGCAGTGAAAAGTTTTTATCGAGGATGTAAGGCATGTGTAGGTGTAGGAAGAGAGGAAAGTGACTGGTTCTCAGTGAATGCAGGTTTGCGGCAGGGGTGTGTGATGTCTCCATGGTTGTTTAATTTGTTTATGGACGGGGTTGTTAGGGAGGTGAATGCAAGAGTTTTGGAAAGAGGGGCAAGTATGCAGTCTGTTGGGGATGAGAGAGCTTGGGAAGTGAGTCAGTTGTTGTTCGCTGATGATACAGCGCTGGTGGCTGATTCGTGTGAGAAACTGCAGAAGCTGGTGACTGAGTTTGGTAAAGTGTGTGAAAGAAGAAAGTTAAGAGTAAATGTGAATAAGAGCAGGGTTATTAGGTGCAGTAGGGTTGAGGGTCAAGTCAATTGGGAGGTAAGTTTGAATGGAGAAAAACTGGAGGAAGTAAAGTGTTTTAGATATCTGTGAGTGGATCTGGCAGCGGATGGAACCATGGAAGCGGAAGTGAATCATAGGGTGGGGGAGGGGGCGAAAATCCTGGGAGACTTGAAGAATGTGTGGAAGTCGAGAACATTATCTCGGAAAGCAAAAATGGGTATGTTTGAAGGAATAGTGGTTCCAACAACGTTGTATGGTTGCGAGGCGTGGGCTATGGATAGAGTTGTGCGCAGGAGGGTGGATGTGCTGGAAATGAGATGCTTGAGGACAATATGTGGTGTGAGGTGGTTTGATCGAGTAAGTAATGTAAGGGTAAGAGAGATGTGTGGAAATAAAAAGAGCGTGGTTGAGAGAGCAGAAGAGGGTGTTTTGAAATGGTTTGGGCACATGGAGAGAATGAGTGAGGAAAGATTGCCCAAGAGGATATATGTGTCGGAGGTGGAGGGAACGAGGAGAAGTGGGAGACCAAATTGGAGGTGGAAAGATGGGGTGAAAAAGATTTTGAGTGATCGGGGCCTGAACATACAGGAGGGTGAAAGGCGTGCAAGGAATAGAGTGAATTGGATCGATGTGGTATACCGGGGTTGACGTGCTGTCAATGGATTGAATCAGGGCATGTGAAGCGTCTGGGGTAAACCATGGAAAGTTGTGTGGGGCCTGGATGTGGAAAGGGAGCTGTGGTTTCGGGCATTATTGCATGACAGCTAGAGACTGAGTGTGAACGAATGGGGCCTTTGTTGTCTTTTCCTAGCGCTACCTCGCACACATGAGGGGGGAGGGGGATGTTATTCCATGTGTGGCGAGGTGGCGATGGGAATGAATAAAGGCAGACAGTATGAATTATATACATGTGTATATATGTATATGTCTGTGTGTATATATATATGTGCACATTGAGATGTATATGTATGTATATTTGAGTGTGTGGACGTGTATGTATCTACATGTGTATGGGGGTGGGTTGGGCCATTTGTTTCGTCTGTTTCCTTGCGCTACCTCGCAAACGCGGGAGAGAGCGACAAAGCAAAATAAGTATGTATATATATATATATATATATATATATATATATATATATATATATATATATATATATAAATATATAAATATAAATATAAATATATATATATATATATATATATATATATATATATATATATATATATATATATATATATATATATATATATATATATTTATATATTGGAAAGCAAAAATGGGTATGTTTGAAGGAATAATGGTTCCAACAATGTTACATGGGTTCGAGGCGTGGGCTATACGTAGAGTTGTGCGGAGGAGGATGGATGTGCTGGAAATGAGATGTTTGAGGACAGTATGTGGTGTGAGGTGGTTTGATCGAGTAAGTAATGAAAGGGTAAAGGAGATGTGTGGTAATAAAAAGAGTGTGGTTGAGAGAGCAGAAGAGGGTGTTTTGAAATTGTTTGGTCACATTGAGAGAATGAGTGAGGAAAGATTGACAAAGATGATGTATGTGTCAGAGGTGGAGGGAACGAGAAGTGGGAGACCAAATTGGAGGTGGAAAGATGGAGTGAAAAAGATTTTGAGTGATCGGGGCCTGAACATGCAGGAGGGTGAAAGGCGTGCAAGTAATAGAGTGAATTGGAACGATGTCGTATACCGGGGCCGACATGGTGTCAATGGATTGAACCAGAGCATGTGAAGCGTCTTGGGTAAACCATGGAAAGTTCTGTGGGGCCTGGATGTGGAAAGGGAGCTGTGGTTTCGGTGCATTATACATGACAGCTAGAGACTGAGTGTGAACAAATGTGGCCATTGTTGTCTTTTCCTAGCGCTACCTCGCGCACATGCGGGTTGAGGGGGTTGTCATTTCATGTGTGGCGGGGTGGCGACGGGAATGAATAAGGGCAGACAGTATGAATCATGTACATGAGTATATATGTATATGTCTGTGTGTGTACATATATGTATACGTTGAGATGTATAGGTATGTATATGTGCGTGTGTGGACGTGTATTGTATATACACGTGTATATGGGTGGGTTGGGCCATTCTTTCGTCTGTTTTCTTGCGCTACGTCGCTAACGCGGGAGAGAGCGACAAAGAATGATAAATAAATAAGATATATATATATATATATATATATATATATATATATATATATATATATATATATATATATATATATATATATATATATGTGTGTGTGTGTGTCGGAGGTGGAGGGAACGAGGAGAAATGGGAGACCAAATTGGAGGTGGAAAGATGGAGCGAAAAAGATTTTGTGTGATCGGGGCCTGAACATGCAGGAGGGTGAAAGGCGGGCAAGGAATAGAGTGAATTGGATCGATGTGGTATACCAGGGTTGGCGTGCTGTCAGTGGATTGAATCAGGGCATGTGAAGCGTCTGGGGTAAACCATGGAAAGCTGTGTGGGGCCTGGATGTGGAAAGGGAGCTGTGGTTTCTGGCATTGTTGCATGACAGCTAGAGACTGAGTGTGAACGAATGAGGCCTTTTTTGTCTTTTCCTAACGCTACCCCGCACACATGAGGGGGGAGGGGGATGGTATTCCATGTGTGGCGAGGTGGTGATGGGAATGAATAAAGGCAGACAGTGTGAATTGTGTGCATGGGTATATATGTATGTGTCTCTGTGTGTATATATATGTGTACATTGAGATGTATAGGTATGTATATTTGCGTGTGTGTATATACGTGTGTATGGGGGTGGGTTGGGCTATTTCTTTCGTCTGTTTCCTTGCGCTACCTCGCAAACGCGGGAGACAGCGACAAAGCAAAATAAATGAAAATATATATATATATATATATATATATATATATATATATATATATATATATATATATCCCTAGAGATAGGGGAGAAAGAATATTTCCCACGTATTCCTTGCGTGTCGTAGAAGGCGACTAAAAGGGGAGGGAGCGGGGGCCTGGAAATCCTCCCCTCTCTATTTTTTTTTATTTTTCCAAAAGAAGGAGCAGAGAATGGGGCCAGGTGAGGATATTCCCTCAAAGGCCCAGTCCTCTGTTCTTAACGCTACCTCGCTAATGCGGGAAATGGCGAATAGTTTGAAAGAAAAGAAAGAATATATATATATATATATATATATATATATATATATATATATATATATATATATATATATATATATATAAATTTTAGGGAGAATAAAAAGATGTTCTGGAAGGAGGTAAATAAAGTGCGTAAGACAAGGGAGCAAATGGGAACTTCAGTGAAGGGCGCAAATGGGGAGGTGATAACAAGTGGTGGTGATGTGAGAAGGAGATGGAGTGAGTATTTTGAAGGTTTGTTGAATGTGTTTGATGATAGAGTGGCAGATATAGGGTGTTTTGGTCGAGGTGGTGTGCAAAGTGAGAGGGTTAGGGAAAATGATTTGGTAAACAGAGAAGAGGTAGTGAAAGCTTTGCGGAAGATGAAAGCCGGCAAGGCAGCAGGTTTGGATGGTATTGCTGTGGAATTTATTAAAAAAGGGGGTGACTGTATTGTTGACTGGTTGGTAAGGTTATTTAAGGTATGTATGACTCATGGTGAGGTGCCTGAGTATTGGCGGAATGCGTGCATAGTGCCATTGTACAAAGGCAAAGGGGATAAGAGTGAGTGCTCAAATTACAGAGGTATAAGTTTGTTGAGTATTCCTGGTAAATTATATGGGAGGGTATTGATTGAGAGGGTGAAGGCATGTACAGAGCATCAGATTGGGGAAGAGTAGTGTGGTTTCAGAAGTGGTAGAGGATGTGTGGATCAGGTGTTTGCTTTGAAGAATGTATGTGAGAAATACTTAGAAAAGCAAATGGATTTGTATGTAGCATTTATGGATCTGGAGAAGGCATATGATAGAGTTGATAGAGATGCTCTGTGGAAGGTATTAAGAATATATGGTGTGGGAAGAAAGTTGTTAGAAGCAGTGAAAAGTTTTTATCGAGGGTGTAAGGCATGTGTACGTGTTTCCTAAGGAAGAGAGGAAAGTGATTGGTTCTCAGTGAATGTATGTTTGCGGCAGGGGTGTGTGATTTCTCCATGGTTGTTTAATTTGTTTATGGATGGGGTTGTTAGGGAGGTAAATGCAAGAGTTTTGGAAAGAGGGGCAAGTATGCAGTCTGTTGGGGATGAGAGAGCTTGGGAAGTGAGTCAGTTGTTGTTCGCTGATGATACAGCGCTGGTGGCTGATTCATGTGAGAAACTGCAGAAGCTGGTGACTGAGTTTGGTAAAGTGTGTGAAGGAAGAAAGTTAAGAGTAAATGTGAATAAGAGCAAGGTTATTAGGTACAGTAGGGTTGAGGGTCAAGTCAATTGGGAGGTGAGTTTGAATGGAGAAAAACTGGAGGAAGTGAAGTGTTTTAGATATCTGGGAGTGGATCTGGCGGCGGATGGAACCATGGAAGCGGAAGTGGATCATAGAGTGGGGGAGGGGGCGAAAATTCTGGGGGCCTTGAAGAATGTGTGGAAGTCGAGAACATTATCTCGGAAAGCAAAAATGGGTATGTTTGAAGGAATAGTGGTTCCAACAATGTTGTATGGTTGCGAGGCGTGGGCTATGGATAGAGTTGTGCGCAGGAGGATGGATGTGCTGGAAATGAGATGTTTGAGGACAATGTGTGGTGTGAGGTGGTTTGATCGAGTAAGTAACGTAAGGGTAAGAGAGATGTGTGGAAATAAAAAGAACGTGGTTGAGAGAGCAGAAGAGGGTGTTTTGAAGTGGTTTGGGCACATGGAGAGAATGAGTGAGGAAAGATTGACCAAGAGGATATATGTGTCGGAGGTGGAGGGAACGAGGAGAAGAGCGAGACCAAATTGGAGGTGGAAAGATGGAGTGAAAAAGATTTTGTGTGATCGGGGCCTGAACATGCAGGAGGGTGAAAGGAGGGCAAGGAATAGAGTGAATTGGAGCGATGTGGTATACCGGGGTTGACGTGCTGTCAGTGGATTGAATCAGGGCATGTGAAGCGTCTGGGGTAAACCATGGAAAGCTGTGTAGGTATGTATATTTGCGTGTGTGGACGTATGTATATACATGTGTATGGGGGTGGGTTGGGCCATTTCTTTCGTCTGTTTCCTTGCGCTACCTCGCAAACGCGGGAGACAGCGACAAAGCAAAAAAAAAAAAAAAAATGTATATTGTTACGGAACACGTGTGGTTGTGCCCACATATTCGTGTATATTACGTGTGTGTCTTTGTGTATAGAGATCTCTTCCTCTGAGAAAGGCTTGGAGCTTCTGTTCCCACCAAACGTTAGGCTTAATAATTTAATTTTGGAAACCAGATGGTCATTTGTCCTTGAGCTGTCAATCAAGAGGAGGGTGAGCTGCCCAGATGTGCGTCGCGAGAATACCCCAACCAATCACGAGTGCTCTGAGTCCCATAGCCAATCAAGGGTGGCGTTATAGCCAGCAGGGCGGAGACTCGTCTTTGTAATATATACCAATGACACCCGCTGAGCTCTCTCTCTCTATCCCAGCGAGTTAGGTGGTCTCCCCAGCCGTAAGCATGTAAGCCTGCAAGCCCTGCTGTGCTGTAAGCCTGTTATAATTATCAATGTAATGTTATCGAAAAACTGTCATAAAGGAAAGAGATCTCCTGGCTTGAAATCTTATCTGGAATGTTAACTCATGTACCAATGTTAACGTAAATGATTCATGCCTAATTTATGTGCTTATCTTTGTACACTTAGATTCTTCATTATAAGTAGATTTAATGTAATGCTGGTCTTTAATTCCATCCCATAACTTTATGATTATGTTATCCCGTTGTGAAACAACAAGGATCAGTAGTATTTATAACATATGTTACTGGCGATTTTGCCTCAATAAGGAGTTCGTAACATATAAATTGGCGACCTTGCCAGGATATTTCTTGCCTTAACGGAATCTCTTTCCTTTTCGTTAATCATGCCGTTGACCAGCAACGCTGACGTTGATCAGTTCTGTCGATTTGAGCCCTCTCACGAGGACATCAAATCTTTAACAAAGCATGAGTTGAAGCTTATTGCAAATAGGTTAAAATTGAATTATGACCGGAAAGCTAGTAAAGTACAGTTGGAGACCTTAGTCATAAATCATTTTGCTAGTGAACAGATAGTAGATGCTGCGCCTGATGTTGAAAATAGTGTCGATAATATTGCTCCATCAGTGACGTTGGCCGAAGCCTCGATCCCTCCCCATATCCCTAGTGATGATAATGTTGATCCCGAATACTGGCGAATTCAACTAGAGATAGCTAAGTTCAATGCACAAGCACAACAAGCACAAGTGCAGGTACAGGAGCAGACTGAACAAGCTAGGTTAGCTCTCGAACGTGAAAAACTTAGACTTAACGCTTCACCATCAGGACCAGTGTCGTCTCGGTTGGGAGACTTACATCTCGTACCTAAGTTCGATGAAGATAATGTGGCTTCCTTTTTCCTTAAATTTGAACAAACTGCCCGTGACTGCTCTTGGCCGAAGTCAGCCTGGGTGACAGTTTTGCGGCCCCTTCTTTTTGGCAAAGCTGAATCCACATACACCGCGTTGAACGATGACCAGTGTGGTGATTATGAGGTCGTTAAGCAGGCAGTGATAAATTCGTATGATTTAAGTCCGGAAGCACACCGACTCAGATTTCGAACTAAGCATAAGCGCCCTGATCAACCCTTCCTAGATCACTTTTGTGAGAAGTACAAGTTAGCCATGCGGTGGGTACGCTCCGCGGGAGCTTATATAGATGCTGAATCGGTCCTGAAACTATTTGTGTTCGAGGAATGTAAGGACGGTCTACCCCGTGATGTACGGCAGTACGTAATAACTAAATCAGCGAAGGATTTTGAGGAGGCTGGGAAACTAGCAGATGAGTACATGTTAGATGTCAAACTTGACGCGGGCAGGCATTCAAAGGGCTACGACGGCAGAGGGAGGACCAATGGTCATGTAATCCCACCTGAATCTGCTACCTTGCCGGTAACTCATGAAAGTAAGGGGAAATACTCCAACAGAGTTAAGAGTTGTTTTTATTGTGGCAAGGCTGGGCACCAGGTGAGGGATTGCTGGGCTCGAGAGAAGGAATTTAGAGATTCTACCAAGAGTAGACCGGTGAATCTCGTCTCAACTTTAGGGCCACTTAGTAAAGTAGGTGAGGCTGTCCCTGCTCTTAGGAAAAAGAGGGGTTGCGAGAGTGTAGTTAAGGATCCGTTCTGTGGGAACTACAATGCGTTTCTGTCTGAGGGCTATGTTAGTAGATGTGGTGTACGACGAAAAGTGACCGTATTACGGGTTTCTGGTTCGCTGCAGTCCCTAATGTTGGATGGCTTGGTGCCGCGAGGAGAGTTTGGAGACCGAGTCTTGCTAGATGGACTGTCGGGTTCCGAGGAAGCTCCACTAGTCGATGTGAGGGTTGAAACAGATCTCTTGACGGGCCATGCTCTCATAGGGGTTGTAGATAGGTTACCTGTCTCAGGTGTGGACTTTGTGTTAGGCAATGACCTAGCGGGTGGGAAGATGAACCCAGCGCCGGTGTTGCCTACGGACCCGGTGGAGTCCACGGAGGCAGTGCAGCTTGATGAAGAAGTACCAGAGTTAGTCTCCAACCACGATGATGCCAGGTCTATGACAGCTGGCACGGCAGGCCGTGTGCCTGAGGACATAGCCGTTAAAAAGGAGGAAGTGAAAACCAGCGAGAGGAGGCTGTGTGATACCCTCTCCCCTGGTATAGACTCCGTTGAAACGCAGGAAGTTAAGACTCTCCCCCCGACTGAGACCAGCGAGAGGAAGCTGTGTGATACCCTCTCCCCTTGTGTAGCCTCCGTTGAGACAGTGGACCTAAAGACTCTTCATGAGAGTGAGGCCAGCGAGAGGAAGCTGTGTGATACCCTCGCCCCTGGTGTATCCTTCGTTGAGACAGTGGATTTAAAGACAGTTCATGAGAGTGAGGCCAGCGAGAGGAAGCTGTGTGATACCCTCTCCCCTGGTGTAGACTCCGTTAAGACGGAGGAAGTTAAGTCTCTCCCTATGAGTGAGTCTAGTGAGAGGGAGCTCTGTGGTACCCTCTCCCCTGGTGTAGACTCCGTTGAGACTGAGGGTTTGTCTCATGCTCATTCAAGAGAGAAGACTCTCCCTGAGGATGAAATTAGTAAGGAGAAGCTGTGTGATACCTCCTGTGCTAGTTTCGAGTCCGAACGAGATTCAGTGGGTGAGACTGAGGATTTGCCTCGCGCCCATTCAAGAGAGACTCAGGAACGGAGGACAATATGGCCTGACAAACGAACTTGTTTGAGAAGGTTTGAGGCGGGCGACGAGGTGTTGCTTCAACTGCAGCAGCCAGGTCAACCCTTGGTTGTCCTTTCTAAGGGTGCTTACACCATTATCTGGAGTGTAGGAGATTCCAATTACCTTGTCTCTACCCCCGATAGGCGCAGAGGTCGGAGATTATGCCACGTCAACATGCTTAAGTCATATTTCAGTCGTGATCCTCCCCCCTTGGAGCCGACGGTGCCAGTCTGCATCATCTTACGTCCAGCAGTAGCCGTGTGTGACGAAGTCGACGACGTAGCTTCGTGTGCCTCGAAGACTTGGGACCCATTCGGAGGCGTGAGAGAACTGAAGTGTTGCTTGAATATAGTTGGGTACTATAGGATGTTCATTGTGAATTTTGCAACAGTCGTAACCCCTCTGACAGATTTATTGAAGAATGATATTAGATGTTTGGAATGAGCAGTGTGAGACAGTCTCTCTTATTAGTTAGGAACCCTACTTTTCAACTGTTTTATTTTGCAGGCTCCAACCAGATTAGCTGTGAATGCCGCCAGTGTTGTAAAAGCCGGTGCTGTCCTCTTGCAGGAGGACGAGAACCATGTTGAGCACCCTGTAAGTTATTTTAGTAAGAAATTCAATCAAGCCCAAAGGAATTATTCTACCATTGAGAAGGAACTCTTGTCTTTAATATTAGCATTGCATCATTTTCATGTTTGTGTCCTTCAGGCAATCATAGAAGTAACCTTTGTTTTCCTATTTTGTATTATAACATCCTGTATAGTTGTGCCCTTAAGCCAATCACTTTAGAGTGTACTGACCACCAACCCCTTTCAAAATGTTAAGTTACGGGATCGGAGTCAGAAGTTAAATAGGTGGGCCTTGTTATGTACAATTTATACGTTACATTGTTTTTAGCACACCTCATGTGTTAACATTGTGTTAGCTGATTGTTTATCCCGCTCTTAAGGTAAGAAAATTCCTCTTCCAGAAATTTTCTCCTTTAAGGAGGGGGGTGTTACGGAACACGTGTGTTTGTGCCCACATATTCGTGTATATTACGTGTGTGTCTTTGTGTATAGAGATCTCTTCCTCTGAGAAAGGCTTGGAGCTTCTGTTCCCACCAAACGTTAGGCTTAATAATTTAATTTTGGAAACCAGATGGTCATTTGTCCTTGAGCTGTCAATCAAGAGGGTGAGCTGCCCAGATGTGCGTCGCGAGAATACCCCAACCAATCACGAGTGCTCTGAGTCCCATAGCCAATCAAGGGTGGCGTTATAGCCAGCAGGGCGGAGACTCGTCTTTGTAATATATACCCATGACACCCGCTGAGATCTCTCTCTCTCTATCCCAACGAGTTAGGTGGTCTCCCCAGCCGTAAGCATGTAAGCCTGTAACCCCTGCTGTGCTGTAAGCCTGTAAGCCTGTTATAATTATCAATGTAATGTTATCGAAGAACTGTCATAAAGGAAAGAGATCTCCTGGCTTGAAATCTTATCTGGAATGTTAACTCATGTACCAATGTTAACGTAAATGATTCATGCCTAATTTATGTGCTTATCTTTGTACACTTAGATTCTTCATTATAAGTAGATTTAATGTAATGCTGGTCTTTAATTCCATCCCATAACTTTATGATTATGTTATCCCGTTGTGAAACAACAAGGATCAGTAGTATTTGTAACATATGTTACTGGCGACCTTGCCTCAATAAGGAGTTCGTAACAATATTTTTTTTTTTTTTTTTTGCTTTGTCGCTGTCTCCCGCATTTGCGAGGTAGCGCAAGGAAACAGACGAAAGAAATGGCCCAACCCACCCCCATACACATGTATATACATACACGTCCACACACGCAAATATACATACCTACACAGCTTTCCATGGTTTACCCCAGACGCTTCACATGCCTTGATTCAATCCACTGACAGCACGTCAACCCCGGTATACCACATCGCTCCAATTCACTCTATTCCTTGCCCTCCTTTCACCCTCCTGCATGTTCAGGCCCCGATCACACAAAATCTTTTTCACTCCATCTTTCCACCTCCAATTTGGTCTCCCTCTTCTCCTCGTTCCCTCCACCTTCGACACATATATCCTCTTGGTCAATCTTTCCTCACTCATTCTCTCCATGTGCCCAAACCATTTCAAAACACCCTCTTCTGCTCTCTCAACCACGCTCTTTTTATTTCCACACATCTCTCTTACCCTTACGTTACTTACTCGATCAAACCACCTCACACCACACATTGTCCTCAAACATCTCATTTCCAGCACATCCATCCTCCTGCGCACAACTTTATCCATAGCCCACGCCTCGCAACCATACAACATTGTTGGAACCACTATTCCTTCAAACATACCCATTTTTGCTTTCCGAGATAATGTTCTCGACTTCCACACATTCTTCAAGGCTCCCAGAATTTTCGCCCCCTCCCCCACCCTATGATCCACTTCCGCTTCCATGGTTCCATCCGCTGCCAGATCCACTCCCAGATATCTAAAACACTTCACTTCCTCCAGTTTTTCTCCAATCAAACTCACCTCCCTATTGACTTGACCCTCAACCCTACTGTACCTAATAACCTTGCTCTTATTCACATTTACTCTTAACTTTCTTCCTTCACACACTTTACCAAACTCAGTCACCAGCTTCTGCAGTTTCTCACATGAATCAGCCACCAGCGCTGTATCATCAGCGAACAACAACTGACTCACTTCCCAAGCTCTCTCATCCCCAACAGACTTCATACTTGCCCCTCTTTCCAAAACTCTTGCATTCACCTCCCTAACAACCCCATCCATAAACAAATTAAACAACCATGGAGACATCACACACCCCTGCCGCAAACCTACATTCACTGAGAACCAATCACTTTCCTCTCTTCCTACACGTACACATGCCTTACATCCTCGATAAAAACTTTTCACTGCTTCTAACAACTTTCCTCCCACACCATATATTCTTAATACCTTCCACAGAGCATCTCTATCAACTCTATCATATGCCTTCTCCAGATCCATAAATGCTACATACAAATCCATTTGCTTTTCTAAGTATTTCTCACATACATTCTTCAAAGCAAACACCTGATCCACACATCCTCTACCACTTCTGAAACCACACTGCTCTTCCCCAATCTGATGCTCAGTACATGCCTTCACCCTCTCAATCAATACCCTCCCATATAATTTACCAGGAATACTCAACAAACTTATACCTCTGTAATTTGAGCACTCACTCTTATCCCCTTTGCCTTTGTACAATGGCACTATGCACGCATTCCCCCAGTCCTCAGGCACCTCACCATGAGTCATACATACATTAAATAACCTTACCAACCAGTCAACAATACAGTCACCCCCTTTTTGTGGTTTAGTGGTTTTGATGCACGAGACTGGGTTATAGTGATGGGTGATTTGAATGCAAAGGTGAGTAATGTGGCAGTTGAGGGAATAATTGGTATGCATGGGGTTTTCAGTGTTGTAAATGGAAATGGTGAAGAGCTTGTAGATTTATGTGCTGAAAAAGGACTGATGATTGGGAATACCTGGTTTAAAAAGCGAGATATACATAAGTATACTTATGTAAGTTGGAGAGATGGCCAGAGAGCGTTATTGGATTACGTGTTAATTGACAGGCGCGCGAAAGAGAGACTTTTGGATGTTAATGTGCTGAGAGGTGCAACTGGAGGGATGTCTGATCATTATCTTGTGGAGGCTAAGGTGAAGATTTGTATGGGTTTTCAGAAAAGAAGAGTGAATGTTGGGGTGAAGAGGGTGGTGAGAGTAAGTGAGCTTGGGAAGGAGACTTGTGTGAGGAAGTACCAGGAGAGATTGAGTACAGAATGGAAAAAGGTGAGAACAATGGAAGTAAGGGGAGTGGGGGAGGAATGGGATGTATTTAGGGAATCAGTGATGGATTGCGCAAAAGATGCTTGTGGCATGAGAAGAGTGGGAGGTGGGTTGATAAGAAAGGGTAGTGAGTGGTGGGATGAAGAAGTAAGAGTATTAGTGAAAGAGAAGAGAGAGGCATTTGGACGATTTTTGCAGGGAAAAAATGACATTGAGTGGGAGATGTATAAAAGAAAGAGACAGGCGGTCAAGAGAAAGGTGCAAGAGGTGAAAAAAAGGGCAAATGAGAGTTGGGGTGAGAGAGTATCATTAAATTTTAGGGAGAATACAAAGATGTTCTGGAAGGAGGTAAATAAAGTGCGTAAGACAAGGGAGCAAATGGGAACTTCAGTGAAGGGCGCAAATGGGGAGGTGATAACAAGTAGTGGTGATGTGAGAAGGAGATGGAGTGAGTATTTTGAATATACTTTATATATATATATATATATATATATATATATATATATATATATATATATATATATTTATATTTATATATATATTTCTTTTCTTTTAAACTATTCGCCATTTCCCGAGTTAGCGAGGTAGCATTAAGAACAGAGGACTGGGCCTTTGAGGGAATACCCTCACCTGGCCCAATTCTCTGTTCCTTCTTTTGGAAAATTAAAAAAAAAAAAAAAAAAAAAAAAAAATATATATATATATATATTTTGAATATATATATATATATATATATATATTTTGAATATATATATATATATATATATATATATATATATATATATATATATATATATATATATATATATATATATATATGGCCCGTCCACTCATATACATATATATGTATACATAAACGCCCACATACGCATATATACATATCAACATATACATAGGGGAGAAGGAATACTTCCCACGTATTCCCTGCATGTTGTAGAAGGCAACTAAAAGGGGAGGGAGCAGGAGGCTGAAAATCCTCCTCTCCCCTTTTTTTTTAATTTTCCAAAAGAAGGAACAGAGAAGGGGGCCAGGTGAGGATATTCCCTCAAAGGCCCAGTCCTGTGTTCTTAACGCTACCTCGCTAACACGGGAAATGGCGAATAGTATGAAAGATATATATATATATATATATATATATATATATATATATATATATATATATATATATATATATATATATATATATTTATATACATATATATATATATATATATATATATATATATATATATATATATATATATATATATATATATATATATATATATCGAAATTTCGAAGAGAGAGAGAGAGAGAGAGAGAGAGAGAGAGAGAGAGAGAGAGAGAGAGAGGTTTTGGTTCCTTTGGTGATGGTTGCCTGGCTCCTATCCTATAAGTATTTTTAATGGCTTTCATGGCCTTGCACAGTGTCCTTGATCCTTTACCTTTCCGTAGGTGTCAATGTAGGACCCCTTCAGGTCTTTCGCCATAACACAGGAAGAAGGAATGAAGTGAATCGTTGGGAAAGTGATTCCAAGATATTAAGAAAAATAGATTTTATCACGACCTTTCATTACGAAGAATTTCAGGCTCAGTTTTCATCATAGATTCTTGTCACCAATCATTTTTTTTTCACTCTGCAAATGTCATAGAATTCTATATCATATTTTGTTGTGCAAATAATTTTCAATAGGGTTGTCAAGCAGAAAATGTAAAGCTTCATTAGTCTAATTTTGCACAGTTGTTTTCCTTTTGCCATTACTGCAGTTCCTTCGAAGAAATCTAAAAGATAGGTACACGCGGTGAAGAACGTATCGTCTTGAATGGATCCGATGAATTTCGAAATGATCAGTAAGGCTTGTGTTGTTTTGGAAGGATTGGTAAGCGTGGCTGTGGTGTCATAATACTTCCCACAAATAGCGGCAAGTTACTTTTTTACGCAGAGTACATGCAGTTTGTTGTTGAGCTCGTCGTCCAGTTAGGGAGAGCTTTGAGGAGAACTAAAGATATCCAGGTCTAATTGCTGAGAGTGGACAAGATGATGTAAATGAGTAGTTTCAAAGACTAAATGTTGTAGATGAAAGCCTGATTTTGAATATTCGTTATGGGATTGATGTTAGATTAAGAACATCTTCGAAACTACAGTTATTCTCGGTGTTCAACTGCTTTTTGGCATTATTAACACGTGCCATATACGAACACCATTAAGTTCATTCCCAATGGTATTTTATAGTAGGTCTCTTAAGGACCTTCAAAGAAATTAGTTGCCCACTGATATTCTCATTATCTAATACAAAATACCTGGGTTTTCTGAAAGGAAAAAGTGTTCAAATTGAAAGAGAGATTTAGAAATACAGGCATTGCTATGACTGTTAAACTAAGGCAGAACAGAGCTATCCTACTATGATCTATTTAGCCACATTCCTCTGCCAGTCAGACTGTTAACAACTGGTGTGAGTTGTGAGTCCAACAACAGACCAGCTCACGGCAGTTGGAATGTGTTTATTCTTAAAAGTGTTGTTGATCTTGGCTACACTTCATGGATGAATATTCTTGTCTTCGTAGGTTGGTTATTTGGACTTGAGACCTATCGACTACCAGTAGTTATTAAGGCCGAGAACGTAAAGTTATGACCATCATTCGAGAAATCATGAAACACGTTCTTGAGGTGTTCAAGATAATTTTAAGACCCATAGACGCTCATGGCCATTCATGGCAAGTGGACGTTGTCTGGAAATCAAGTCACTGATATTTGTGGTTGTTGCAGCACCCTTACGCCACCATTCTTTCCTGACGGCTGACATTTAATGAGCTCTCAGTCCCAGCTGCTACCCGCGCTGTCGTCATCCTCCTGATACGATTGACATCAAGCGTCAAGTGTTAAGAAGTGCGGCTGACAGGACCTCCAAAAGAATGGCTGCCTGTTATAGTTCATAGGTGGGAGGCACCTTTACCAAGACGACCTACGAACGGCTGTCATAGCACGGCAGGCTACTACTCATTCTGGAGGGATTTTAGTTTCAGGTCTTCAGACAACTTACGCGTAATAGATGGTAATTATAGTAAACCACTTCCCCATCAGTCGCTACAAAATATATATGCATTCAAGCATCAAACCCGTAGAATTAGCAGCAGACGTGCTTGGTGAGGACAATCATCAGTTACAGAGACAGTCGCAATCATTAACGTCATTAGCCTCGCTGCATAGCGACACAGGAGTATAGTTGTTGCAGAACTGCCGCCCAAACCTTGCTTGACATCTGTGTCCCACTCTGGGGCAGTGGTAGAGGAACTGTGGTAGGGCGTCTTTACTTTGGATATATATATATATATATATATATTCTCTCTCTCTCTCTCTCTCTCTCTCTCTCTCTCTCTCTCTCTCTCTCTCTCTCTCTCTCTCTCTCTCTCTCTCTCTCTCTCTCTCTCTCTCTCATCTATCCATCTACAGCTTGATTGACTATAATAATGATAGTGTAGCCTTGATCATGGACAGAGCCATGGGCTTCTAAAACAAGTGAGTGTGTGCTCGAGGGAAGGTATAAAAGAAGCCTGTCGGTCCACTGACTTCATTTGGCACGCCAGAAACACCCACCCACTTCAACAGGTGTTAAGGAGTCTGGTGCACCTGTTCTGGCACACCAAGACGCCTACCCACTACAACAGGTGTTAAGGAGTTTAGTGCACCTGTATTGACAACGCAAACAAACCCACCCTGGTCAGCAGGTGTTAAGAGTGTCCGATACATTGGTATTGCCGCACCAAATGACACCCGTCCACTTCAACAGGTGTTAAGTTGTCAAGTGCACACCATAGATACCCACCCACTTCAGCAAGTGATGAACCAGTGGAAACCCAATCTGTTGCAGAGGCCAGCCCATGGTATGGCCAACCTTGTCCGGGTTCGACCAGAACTGAGTAGGAGAAGCAGCGCAGATCTCCAGTGACTCAGTCCCCTCCCTGGCAGCTAATGCCTCTGCTAGGCAGGTTTAGGGAGTCTGTTTGAAGAAGGATGGCAGACGAATCTCTCATCACCCAGTCTCCGTTTTACCCGATTCTGCATCGAAGAATTCGGGAATTCCGTCCAGATGACCTCCCCAGGGATATCATTACGGTCGATGATAATAAGCTTGTCTCTGCATCACACAGTCTGTAATGTTCTTCTGAACATGATTCTCGGAGGACTTCATTAACCGTTTTCAGCTCTGCTTTTGTCTCCCTCTCTCCTCCTGACATTCCCTGTAAGTCTGACTTTAGCATTTTCTGTATCCGACTCTCATGGTTACTTTCCGAGCGTCTCGTGTGTATGTGTGTGTATGTATAAGGATTTCCGCTGGCCATTTTTGCCAGAGTCAGTTCTCTGTGGTAGTTTTATGAATATATCAATATCTTACCAAACTTCGTTCTTTTTCGAGGTCTACTTTTGGGGAACCATTAAGAATGGGGGGATGTTATTATCCTCGGGAATCATTTATGACAACCTATTTAAAGATTTCATTGTGCAACCACCAGAGGGTATAGAAGGCGACGGCTTCACTGATTGCTACTATCACACGGAGGATACTTTAGCTAGTTTATCAATCTTCCAGAAAATGACACTGAAAAATTCGAAATCGTACCGTGACTTGGACACCACACTTCTTCAAAGTCATTGGCATGACCATAACGACAGTGAGAGATAGATAAGAAAAAGACGAAGAGAAAATGTTTTGTTGATATTGGGTGGGGAAAAACGACACTGAAGCTCTGGGCCACCTCCTGACATCTGATATATCGGGAAATGAACACATCTTCCTCGGTGAAGGATCAAGTGAGGTGAGGGTCACTCGAAAGGAAGCAGAGAAGAGGAAAAGAGAGAGAGAGAGAGAGAGAGAGAGAGAGAGAGAGAGAGAGAGAGAGATGGGAAAGATGTGGATAAGGGTAGGTAATAAGTGATAAGATAGAAGGAAACTTGGTAAGGGACAGGTGGCTGGTAATGAGGCCAGAATCATGTAATACACCTGAATCTGAAGGACATAGAGGAGGGAAGGTGTGTAAGTGGTGCCGCACAGGTGACGTGAGGGAAGAAATAGGATGTCCAAAGAGAGTGAACCGTCAGGAAAGAAAGAGACGCGAGTGAAAAGGAAAAACAATAGTAACATTGAAATAGAGCAAGTAGAGGAGTGGTAAAGAGCTAGGGAACTTCTCTAGTATGAATTACAAATAAAGAAATATGCGGTGAAATTGAGAAAGGAGAAGCGACAGTGATGGAAGGTAAGAAATTAAGAGAAGAGAGGGAAATGAATCACTGAGAATACACAGAATAAACAAGTCCCAGAGGATATTATACGACAGAAAGAAAATGACAGAATTTGGTTCCTAACTTTGGATCCTAGATTTATATGCACGAGATATCATAGATGAGGCATAATTAGATGGCAGATGAAAATGACAAAACATTAAAAACCAACCCACCGAAAAACATTGAGGAACCAAAAGATCTTCAGGATCCGTCCAAGTTCATGAACTGTGAATGACGTCAAACGGTCCTACAGACTTCGGCTATGGCCTCTTAGGAGAAGTTTGGCATCGTTCAGACACTTGGCACTCTGTAGGTATTAACTTCTGTTTTTTTCTCCCGAGAGCTGGCTGCTTGTGTGCCCACACCACCAGCTAGACCACGCTATACTCAGAAAGCTGCTGCGTCACATGATTTATGTATGGCCATCGGCAACTCAAGGGTGGGCCGTTTTGAAACCTGCATCTTTCTACACGTCGAAGCTCTGGAACTATCTACATTCTCATGTCTTTCCCATAACTGTGACCTGGCACATTTCAAAGGACAGGTTTTTCACCTCAAAGATTCGTAAATACTTTCCCTTGTCTTTTCTTTTTCCTTTTCATAATTCTCTTTATATTTTAGTTAAGTCTTGGCATTTATGTGGACTTTTCTCCGTGACTGGAGCCTTCAACACAAAGAAAAGTGAAAAGGTTGTCAAGAATCGGTTCTCCCGTGGTGAATTCAATGGACAAAAAGGGCACTCATACTGTATGATTCAGTATGAAATAGTTCGTTCTTTTCTTCCTCGTACTTCCTGTGTGGTTTTAGCATGATTGAGGTTAATCTTGGTTGTTCGTCAATTCACCTAACTTTGCGATACTCCACAGAGTAATCTATGCGACCAGATGACTGTTATCGTTTCATGGTATGTATTTTTCCAATTTTGATACGAGATTTTCGTTCTTGACGCTGCCATTTATGCTAGTATTTTGATGTTGCCTTTTTTTACTATCTGACGCTTAAGCCAAACTCTCATACTCGAGGGTCATTCTGTCGTTGTCAGGGGTCGTACCATACTGCATATATGGTTGTCAGGGGTCGTGCCATACTGCATATATGGTTGTCAGGGGTCGTACCATATTGCATATATGGTTGCAACGTCATACTTAGTGGTCATAACGTCGTGTTCAAAGGGTTAATGGTTTATTCTAGGTACGGGCCAGCAACAACAGCACTAGCCTCACTGGTAGTGACCTTAAATTTCCCCACAAGAAAGTTCTGAAATTACCAGGAGTCGTGGTCGAGAACTTCTTTGTCTTCAAGATGCGGCACATTATAACTGGTAGAGTCAAAAGAATGTAAACAGCAACAGGATGGCCTGAACAGTGTTAATGATATATATTTTTTGTGTTCTTAACGTGATCATACGTTATTAAGTAATTTGGCATATGCAACAAAGACAGTGTAATTCTTTACGGTCATATATTCGTCTTAATACCGGGATACAGGATGTCCACGCTACATTTTCTTCAGTACTTACGGTTGAAATGGAAATTAAAGTTAATAATAATGATGGGACTTCTAATGCATACATGACCCTTCTTGATCTGCACACTCAATCGTACATGTGGCTTCGTCTGTAGAGCAGTGGTACTTGAGCTTTGCATATGAAGAGCAGTATTTTAGGTCTTGATGTCATGGCGACCAGACTATCAGCCAGTGACGGCACAAGCACTCCCTCAGTTTGCTCTGTAAATAGCTAGATTTAACTGGAGTCGAGAGTGAGAGGTACAAAGGGACTGTACTGTTTGTTTGGCTGGCCTTGGCATGATCGCTTAGTTATTTATTCCCATTGGCTTTATTGCGAGACTCTCACTCACTCACCCACTCCTCTCCTGAGAAGTACTGAGATTCGTGCGAGATGAGAAAGGTGTGTGATGGGCAGATTAGAAAGGGTAGTGAGTGGTGGGGCGAAGTAAAATTGATAGTGAAAGAGGAAAGAGAAGCATTTGGACTGTACTTACAAGGAAGGCTTGCAAATAACGAAGATATATAAGAGAAAGCGGCAGGAGGTCAAAAGGAAGGTGCAAGGGTTGGAAAATAGGACAAATGAGAGTTGGGGTGAGAGAATATCATTAAACTTTAGGAAGAATAAAAAGATGGTTTGGAAGGAGGTAAATAATGTGCGAAAGACCGGAGAAGAAACGGGAACATCGGTGAAGGAGCCAAAAGGGGAAGTGATAATTGGTAGTGATGGAGTGCAAAGGATATGAAGTGGGTAATTTAAAACTGTTGAATGGGTTTGATGATAGAGTGTCAGATGTACGGTGTTTTGATTGGGATGGTGTGCGAAGAGAGGGAGTCAGGGAAGGTGGATTGATGAAAAGAGAAGAGGTGCTGAAAGTTGCAGAAGATGAAATCCGTCAGGGCTGCGTGAGTGGCTGGTATTGCCGTTGAATTCATTTATAAAGGTAGTGAATGTGTTGTTGATTGGTTGGTGAGGATATTCAGTGTATGTATGGATCACAGTGAAGTGCCTGAGACTGTTCACTGCCGAAGAAAACGAAAGCATAAATGCGTCTTTTTTGATGTTGAATAGTCATCGAAACTTTGCTTTGGCCAAGTAATATTTCCGAGACTTAAATGTCGCAAAGGCTATTTTCAGCGTTTCCGACGCTTTCTTCGCGTATATCTTAGTTTATTGCATTTTCAGGCCACGATTTATTGCGTTTTCAACCCACTTGCATAGGTCAGATACACCTTACTCTCTGGACATAGATGTTACGAGGATTATGTTCTAAGCGCCTTATGAATTTCCTTTTAGAGGAAAAATATTCCATTCAATTTTCATTAGCATTAGTATATGAGAGAGCTAGATGCACACGACAAACAAAGAGATATAAAAGAAAATTGGATGGGAAAAAAGAAATATAAAAAAAGGTAGAGTGATAGAGAAGGGTACAAAGAATCAGACATAAAGGTACAGAGAATAAGATCCCTGAGCTAGTGGAACAACGGAAAGCTCCTGCCGTGAAAGACAGAATCTTTGTTTACCGACTCCTAACACACACACACACACACACGCGTGCGCGCGCGCGCGCGCGCAAACGCGGCTTTTCCGTAACAATGTCATTCCTGAAACACGCACTTTGAAGGAGTCTTCTTAGCTCACCAATCGATAACACAGGCAGACCATCGTCAGCCGCCGGTATGGGAAGCTGAAGAGTTGACTAGTTTGAGCCAACAGTTTCTCTCCTTTCTCTTCTTTAATTAACCCCTTGGTAAAACAGCTTAAACTTTTAATAATCGATTTGCTACTTACCATTTGTCATAGACGACTCCCACTACCCTGACACCACCTGGCTGCCAAGCCTGCATTCAATACCCTTCACCTCTAGACCCATTGTGTGAATCTGTAATCGCCACAGACGGTCACATAGCCTCAAGATGAAGCATTTCTCTACATCAAGTGACTTTAAGTATACAACTCTACAAGAGCTCCAAACCCGTTTTTGTCCACCATCAGTGCCTCACTCCAGTAATCAAAATTCCCCCGATGACTGGAAAACTTTTATACATGTCTCCCCCTATACTAGAGTCAACAAACCCAACATTTTTCGGTGAAGTTGCGACCCACTGTCATCGCCCTGATCCCCAGCCTCTTCTATAAAAGTTTTGTGTTTTGATTAAGTCTACACCGTCATCGCAAGTTCCCCCGAACAGTTTGGTATTACGGATACCTACTCCGACGTCCACAGCCTCGTCGGCTTCTTTGACTTTATCTGCTGAGACCTACAGAAACGCAATACGTCCGTGGCTTTCAGCTTCGCTGACTTCATCAAAGATTTCGACCTAGTCAGTCACAACAAAAGCTGTCGACCCATGGGCTGTGGAGAAGTCTCACTCCATGGGTTTCAGACTTTCTCAGTGAGCGTTATCAGACTGTACTCCTTACTCTTCCTTTCAAGAGGCGCTCAACGAGCTGACCTTGACTCCAACTATGACTCGGATCTAATACAAGGGATTAAACCACTGCACCATACTCGCCACTGTTACCTCCTGTCACCAAAGGTCTCTCGTCCCACAGTTCTATTTCATCATCGTGATCGCACTGAACCTATAAGATCTCTCTCTGACTACTACAAGAACCACCCCATCCCAGCCACAGTGAATAACGTCACTAATTTGACATGCTGTAAATTCAACCTCACCTTGGAATTTCTGTATTGAACTCCCCTGCTTCACTGTTTACCGTCGGATACATTTTCTATTCATTTTCATCCTTCGGCTGCAGTCAGCTAAATAGAAGGCTACTGATGATGATGGTTATTACTGTTATCATCATTATTGTTATTACTTGATTGTTTGGCTTTAAATCTTAGTTTGGATAATTTTGGGGTCAGGTCGAAAAGTTGCTGCTATCACCGACATAAACCAAAGCATATTAAGTGGCCAGGGCAAAACTGTAGATAGCAGGCTTCAGTTTCCGAACATTACACATGACGGCAAAATACTGGTTTACTCCGAATAAAGCCATTTTGCATTTGTTCCTGATGCTATCTCGCTGAACCAGGAGAGTTAGTTAGGTATAAGAAAAATAGAATTATTCTATTTTTGTATTTTTTATTATTAACATTATTATTATCATTATTATTATTATTATTACTATTATTATTATCATTATTAATATTATTATTATCATTATTATTATTATTATTATTATTATTATTATTATTATTATTGTTATTATTATTATTATTATTATTATTATTATTATTATTATTATTATTATTATTATTATTATCATTATTATTTTCATCATCATTATTGTTGTTGTTTTTGTTATCATTATTATCATTATTATCATTACTATAATTACTATTATTGTTTTCATAAGTATCATCATTATTATCGATATTAATCAGGGAAGAGCTATGAGATATATGCTCTGGTCTACAGGTGTTAGGATTATCAATCGTCTTATTTCACTGTGCTGGATCCTAGAAGACTCATGTGGCTTGCTGCTTCGTTCTCCTGTCAACGTCATTCGAATATATACTACCCAAGGATGAGCAATTATTGTTTTCTGTGTCTCTCTCCATCAGTGTGTGTGTGTGTGTGTGTGTGTGTGTGTGTGTGTGTGTGTGTGGGTGTATAGCAGGAGACTAACAAAGTCATGGCCGCTTCTCACTATCTTTCTGGCTGCCAACCATCGACTGTTCCTCGCAGGCGCTCCGTCAACAGCATCAGCTGTTCCTTCCACGGACGTTGATGCCACCATCAATGGGGAGATTTACCTCCAATTTGGGAAGGAGAGAGAGTTTAGCTCAGGTGGGGAGTAATTCGTTGCGTCTCGGCCGCCCGAGAGTGGGAGCTGCGCCTTGTGGCAGGTGACGAGGTTGGGAATAATTAATGCGACGCTGATGACCCTTGAGGAATACCGACCCAAGTTGCTGTCAGGAAAATACATTTCATACGTTAAATTCACACACACACACACACACACACACACACACACACTTTTTTTTTTTCTTTGTCGCTGTCTCCCGCGTTTGCGAGGTAGCGCAAGGAAACAGACGAAAGAAATGGCCCAACCCACCCCCATACACATGTATATACATACACGTCCACACACGCAAATATACATACCTACACAGCTTTCCATGGTTTACCCCAGACGCTTCACATACCCTGATTCAATCCACTGACAGCACGTCAACCCCGGTATACCACATCGATCCAATTCACTCTATTCCTTGCCCTCCTTTCCCCCTCCTGCATGTTCAGGCCCCGATCACACAAAATCTTTTTCATTCCATCTTTCCACCTCCAATTTGGTCTCCCACTTCTCCTCGTTCCCTCCACCTCCGACACATATATCCTCTTGGTCAATCTTTCCTCACTCATTCTCTCCATGTGCCCAAACCATTTCAAAACACCCTCTTCTGCTCTCTCAACCACGCTCTTTTTATTTCCACACATCTCTCTTACCCTTACGTTACTTACTCGATCAAACCACCTCACACCACACATTGTCCTCAAACATCTCATTTCCAGCATATCCATCCTCCTGCGCACAACTCTATCCAGAGCCCACGCCTCGCAACCATACAACATTGTTGGAACCACTATTCCTTCAAACATACCCTATGAAGGGTATGTTTGAAGATGCGGAAGATGAAAGCCGGCAAGGCAGCAGGTTTGGATGGTATTGCAGTGGAATTTATTAAAAAAGGGGGTGACTGTGTTGTTGACTGGTTGGTAAGGTTATTTAATGTATGTGTGACTCACGGTGAGGTGCCTGAGGATGGGCGGAATGCGTGCATAGTGCCATTGTACAAAGGCAAAGGGGATAAGAGTGAGTGCTCAAATTACAGAGGTATAAGTTTGTTGAGTATTCCTGGTAAATTATATGGGAGGGTATTGATTGAGAGGGTGAAGGCATGTACAGAGCATCAGATTGGGGAAGAGCAGTGTGGTTTCAGAAGTGGTAGAGGATGTGTGGATCAGGTGTTTGCTTTGAAGAATGTATGTGAGGAATACTTAGAAAAGCAAATGGATTTGTATGTAGCATTTATGGATCTGGAGAAGGCATATGATAGAGTTGATAGAGATGCTCTATGGAAGGTATTAAGAATATATGGTGTGGGAGGCAAGTTGTTAGAAGCAGTGAAAAGTTTTTATCGAGGATGTAAGGCATGTGTACGTGTAGGAAGAGAGGAAAGTGATTGGTTCTCAGTGAATGTAGGTTTGCGGCAGGGGTGTGTGATGTCTCCATGGTTGTTTAATTTGTTTATGGATGGGGTTGTTAGGGAGGTGAATGCAAGAGTTTTGGAAAGAGGGGCAAGTATGAAGTCTGTTGGGGATGAGAGAGCTTGAGAAGTGAGTCAGTTGTTGTTCGCTGATGATACAGCGCTGGTGGCTGATTCATGTGAGAAACTGCAGAAGCTGGTGACTGAGTTTGGTAAAGTGTGTGAAAGAAGAAAGTTAAGAGTAAATGTGAATAAGAGCAAGGTTATTAGGTACAGTAGGGTTGAGGGTCAAGTCAGTTGGGAGGTGAGTTTGAATGGAGAAAAACTGGAGGAAGTGAAGTGTTTTAGATATCTGGGAGTGGATCTGGCAGCGGATGGAACCATGGAAGCGGAAGTGGATCATAGGGTGGGGGAGGGGGCGAAAATTCTGGGAGCCTTGAAGAATGTGTGGAAGTCGAGAACATTATCTCGGAAAGCAAAAATGGGTATGTTTGAAGGAATAGTGGTTCCAACAATGTTGTATGGTTGCGAGGCGTGGGCTATGGATAGAGTTGTCCGCAGGACGATGGATGTGCTGGAAATGAGATGTTTGAGGACAGTGTGTGGTGTGAGGTGGTTTGATCGAGTAAGTAACGTAAGGGTAAGAGAGATGTGTGGAAATAAAAAGAGCGTGGTTGAGAGAGCAGAAGAGGGTGTTTTGAAATGGTTTGGGCACATGGAGAGAATGAGTGAGGAAAGATTGACCAAGAGGATATATGTGTCGGAGGTGGAGGGAACGAGGAGAAGAGGGAGACCAAAATGGAGGTGGAAAGATGGAGTGAAAAAGATTTTGTGTGATCGGGGCCTGAACATGCAGGAGGGTGAAAGGAGGGCAAGGAATAGAGTGAATTGGAGCGATGTGGTATACCGGGGTTGACGTGCTGTCAGTGGATTGAATCGGGGCATGTGAAGCGTCTGGGGTAAACCATGGAAAGCTGTGTAGGTATGTATATTTGCGTGTGTGGACGTATGTATATACATGTGTATGGGGGTGGGTTGGGCCATTTCTTTCGTCTGTTTCCTTGCGCTACCTCGCAAACGCGGGAGACAGCGACAAAGCAAAAAAAAAAAAAAAATATATATATATATATATATATATATATATATATATATATATATATATATATATATATATATATATATATATATATATTCCTATGACTTCATACATATTCGCCATTTCCCGCTTCAGCGAGGCATCGTTAAGAACAGAGGACTAAACCTTAAAGGTAATGTCCTCACTTGGCCCCCTTCTCTGTTCCTTCTTTTGGAAAGTTAAAAACGGAAGGGGAGGATTTCCAGCCCTCCTCTCTCTCCTCTTTTAGTCGCCTTCTACGACACGCAGGGAATACGTGGTACACACACACACACACACACACACACACACACACACACACACACACACACACATTATACTTGATCGCCGTTTCCCGCGTCAGCGAGGTAGCTCCAGGAAGCAGACGCAGAATGGACCATCCACACATATACACTTATACATAAACGCCCATACAAGCACATATAAATAACGAAATGTACATACATATACATACACAGACATATACATACACATGTCCATATTCATACTTGCTTATGAAGCTTCATCCATTCTTGACGCTACCCAGTCCCACAGGAAACAGCATCGCTACCCCTTGCTTCAGCGAGGTAGCGCCAGGAAAACAGACAAAAAAGGCCACATTCGTTCACACTCAGTCTCTCGATGTCATGTGTAATGCACTGATGCCACAGCTACCAATCACATCCAGGCCCCACAGACCTTTCCATGGTTTATCCCAGACGTTTCACATGCCCCGGTTCAGTCCATTGACAGCACATCGACCCGCTTATACCACATCGTTCCAATATACTCTATACCATACACGCCTCTCACATGTTGAGGCACGCCCCGATCGCTCAAAATCCTTCACTCTATCCTTCCACCTCCAATTTGGTCTTCTGCTTCTTGTTCCCTCCTCCTCTGACATATATATCCACTTTGCCAACCTTTCCTCGCTCATTCTCTCCATATGTCCATTTTAACACACCTTCATCTGCTCTCTCCACCACTCTTTTTCTTTACAGACATCTCTCTTACCTTTTCATTACTTCCTCGATCAAACTACCTCTTGCACTTATTGTCCTCAAACTGACACTTCCCACACCCTCTCATCCCCAACAAACTGCATACTCTCCCCTCTCTCTAAAACTTCTGCATTTCACCTCCCCAAGCACCCCATCCATAAACAAATAAAACAACCATGGGGACATCACACACCCCTGCCGCGGACAGAACTTCACTGGGAACCAATCACTCTCCTCACTTCCTACTCGTACACATGCCTTACATCCTTGGTAAAAACTTTTCACTGCTTCTAGTAACTTATCTCCCACACCATATACTCTTAAGACTTTCCACAAAGTCCGGGACACACACACACACACACACACACACACACACACACACACACACACACACACGTTTGTACTTTAATGATTCATATTTGTACACAACGGCAGGATCCCTTATCATGGGGAAGCTTCACGGCTGTGTTACGCTGGGAAGGAGGGATAAGGAAGGACTCGTTTGAAATGAGAAGTTCTATGACGAGACTGTAATCTCTCAACTGACGATGATGATACAGCCTCGTCAGAGGTGAGTCTTCACTTCATGCAGGTGGAGTTTGTGTGTGTGTGTGTGTGTGTGTGTGTGTGGTGTGTGTGTGTGGTGTGTGTGTGTGTACGTCCCGGACGCCCACCTATCCTGGTCCTTACCCAACCCGCTGCACAAGCGGTACACAAATAACTAATTTTCCAAAATTCCCGCCGCGACTAATCTGTCATCTCCTGTTCATTACTGGCGTCACTGACGCGGAAGCGTGAGTGTGTTAGCCGGTACGGTCTACCATGCACTGATATCCGAATTAAAAATACAGTAGTTGTATAAAAAAGAAAAATATGTGAGACTTTCAAAAAACTCGATTCCAAATCCGTGAACATAGATTCACATTACCGAGGTATGTATGATCTGTCCCTTGCTGTTTTTCCTTTTCAGAAAGGTATCTATTAATCTTTGATGAATTGTCTATGATGTTTGTTGATGTAGATGATGATTAAACTGGTCTGCTGGTAGACAGGTGTTTTATTAGTCTGGTGTAGCTACAGGATATTTTTCGCTGGTTTATCATGCACCTCTCCATCATGATGGTTTGTTGGTAGTGATCATACTTGTGTGTTAGTGTACCTGAACCTCTCTGGGTTCAACCTGGAATACTTTGAACCCCTTTGATCCCAAAGGAGCAAAATCTTTCAGCATTTCCATTTTTGCACTTTCTATGTCTTTCAAGGTAGGAGCCCGGGGTTTCTTTTTCTAATTCTTTCCATCTTACCTCAGTGTCTCTATGTCGTGATGTCGGTTCTGTTTCCCTCTTATATAGGTATTGCTCCGGCTTCTGCTCCCAAGAGACGCTTGCTTTTGTGGAAGCCATTGGGCCGCAAGATTACTACGCTGCAATCAGCAGCTTAAAAGAATAAGACTTTTCTGATATATTTACCTTTTCCTTACACTGATGAAACTTTGGAACTCTTTACGTTCTTATATCTTTTGTAGTCAAAAGTCAAACAACATATTCTCCCTCCTCAAATATTCTGACATAATTCTACATCTTTTGTCTTCATTTCATTTCCTTTACTCTGTTATCTGATTCATTAACGGCCCATACCTCGATGAGTATATCTTTCCCCGAATGGACAGGCTTTGACACAAAAAGAAAAGAAAAGGATATTACTCGAATATCTTAGGACGCATTCGTCTGTATCGTTCTGACAGAGATATAAAAACGATTTCACACATGAATCTCTTAGGAACAAGTTGACGTATTCATCTGTATCGATCTGAGAGATAGAAATGATATTATACATGAATATTTGAGGAACTACTTAACGTATTCATCTGTATCGATCATTATAACGAAAGATTCGCCTTCACACTCATCTGAAGCGATCACCTCTTACCTTCTCTCTCTCAGCGAATTTAGAAAAGCTTCTACAAGAAGCAGAAAGTTGAATCCCAAGTGAAACGAAGACATGAATCAAGAGCCACCAAGGTAACTGAGTTAGTGACGCTCCCTGCTTTAGATATTCCGTGTTAGGCTGTGTCTTCCACATTATGAATCGAATCACAAGATCGAAAATTGAGTGAGGACGAGGGAGAGCTCGGAGATAGACATATATATATATATATATATATATATATATATATATATATATATATATATATATATATATATATATTCCTATGAGTCCACGGGGAAAATGAAACACGAAAAGTTCCCAAGTGCACTTTCGTGTAATAATCACATCATCAGGGGAGACACAAGAGAGGAATATAACAGTCAGTTGTTATACATCGAAAAGACGAAGCTAGGACGCCATTTGGTAAACATGTGATTGTCCAAATCACACGTGTCCAAATCACGTGACTACCGTTCCGCAGGGGATGTAATTACATTCTAGTCCGTTGAAAATATAGTTCTCAACACTGATTTCGTTACAGATCTTCGCTTCTTTACGTTACATTGCCTTACAGTGTGTCCAGTGACATTAAATGATTATCTTGTTTTGCCAAAACGCCATTTTGTGAATTCATGCATCTGATCTTCTCTCGAATCCTTCATCTTGTAAAACAAACTCCCATAGTAAAACCTGTACTGATGTCCTTACAGTATGTGTGGAATAACTTATTTGTAATTACTTATTCATAAAGTACGGGAAAGAAGTTTAACATTCGTGGTACCCCAATCTCTTGAACTTTCTTTGCTGTCATTTTTTTTTTCAAATTTTATGTGCTATGAACAGTTTCGTCACTCACTTTATACCACTCATCCAACATTCTTGTACAATAGTAGTACTTCTTTACAACTAGTTTTGAAACGTTTCTTGCTAGATTTCTTATTATGGATTCTGGTTGTTCTATCTTTGCGTCTTAGGAAGATCTGTTTACTAATGACGTCATCGAAAATTATTAAAAACTTCGAATTATTCTTTGATTATCTCTCTTCTACCATGGACAAACGCATGACCTCTAGCAGTTTGTAAGTCTGGTACCATATCTGTTGCCCCTTTCTTGGCCTTTAAGTACATTGACCAAATTTGAGAACCATATTCTAGATGTGGCCAAGTATAGGATGTGAACAGTGCTATAGATACTCTATCATTGCACATGAATGCTGTTGTACCATTGTCATCAGAAAAATTTTCTTCTCTACAGTTCTCCTGAGGGGGAGCTTTCACTCCTGGTTAGGTTAGGTTAGGTCGACTGGCAAGTCTCCCTCACACATCCAAGTCTTTCTCACAACTAGAACTCTGAAACTTATCATCTCTTACATTATATTCAAATCAAGGCCTTAATCACTGTTTCCCCGTACTCATTATTCTACATATTTATATAAGGTGAATTTCATCGCCCGTTTATTTGACCTGCCTTAGAGATTGTCTTGGTCCCATTGTAAGTTGATGCATTCCCCATCACTCATTACTTCTTCCCTCATGACTTGTCATATATATTTATTTATTTATTTACTTATTTTGCTTTGTCGCTGTCTCCCGCGTTAGCGAGGTAGCGCAAGGAAACAGACGAAAGAAATGGCCCAACCCACCCACATACACATGTATATACATACACGTCCACCCACGCAAATATACATACCTATACATCTCAATGTACACATATTTATACACACACAGACATATACATATATACTCATGTACATAATTCATACTGTCTGCCTTTCTTCATTCCCATTGCCACCTCACCACACATGGAATAACAACCCCCCCCTCCCCCCTCATGTGTGCGAGGTAGCGCTAGGAAAAGACAACAAAGGCCCCATTCGTTCACACTCAGTCTCTAGCTGTCATGTAATAATGCACTGAAACCACAGCTCCCTTTCCACATCCAGGCCCCACAGAACTTTCATGGGAGCGGACTTAACAGCGAGTGGAACCATGAAAGCGGAAGTGAGTCACAGGGTGGGGGAGGGGGCAAAGGTTTTGGGAGCAGTGAAGAATGTGTGGAAGGAGAGAACGTTATCTTGGAGAGCAAAAATGGGTATGTTTAAAGGAATAGTGGTTCCAACAATGTTAAATGGCTGTACGGAGACCGTTGGGTGTGTTGTAAGTGAAATGTTTGAGGACAATATGTGGTGTGAGGTGGTTTGATTGAGTAATGAAAGGGTAAGAGAGACGTGTGGAAATAGAGGATAGTTGAGAGGGCAGAAGAGGGTGTGTTGAAATGGTTTAGACTTATAGAGAGAATGAGTGAGGAAAGATTGACAAAGAGGAAGAGAACAAATTGAATCTGGGTGGGTAGGGTGCCCATGTTACCACTTATCACGAGATATCATTTCGTAACTCCAAACAGGAGAGATTAAACAAAAGGCGACAGAGATGAGAACAAGTGGTGGTACTTAGTGCCTGTTTACCAGGAAGTACTGCCTATGTAATCTGCTGCTCTCCACTGAGGCTGGCACTAAAATTGGACGATATGGGGGGAAACTGTGCGTACAACAGATTATTTTTTATGAGGTCTTCCTTCCTGTGCCTCTCTTATTCCAAAGATATATATATTCATATTCGTTAGTTTGTATATTACAAGAAACTTTTAGTATATTTCATCACCGCAACTGACGATGGATGAATATTGGAGGGAATTCCTTGGAGATCATTGCATATGGAGTAATTTTCACCCCACAGCTCTTTCACACGACAAATCTACTTCATCCTACACCTACCAGGAGACTGGGTAGGAGATAGTATCGTCGTATCTCCTGAGAAAGGTCACCTAATTTAATTGCTTACCGAAACTGACAGGAGACTTGCCCAAACGGTATTATATATGAATGTTTGGAATAGTTAAACTTGATTAAAACATGTTAGTAATCGCTCCACTTATGTGATTTAATTAAAAATTCAAATGAGAAAAAACGCCATCCTTCAAAATCACACAAATATATTGACCCATGTGTCAACTACAATGATCTTTGGAATGGAACATATGTCAGCGACTTTTTTGATTTTGTGGTCTAAAACGTAACCAAATGTTTGTAGAGTTCCTATGTTGTATTTAGCTCGATATAAGGGTTGCGGCAGTCGGTCCACAGTCAACCCAGCTGTTCATCCACCCCTATAGGTTGGTCGATAAAATGGGTACTTGGCTTAGGCTAGTGTATATATATATATATATATATATATATATATATATATATATATATATATATATATATATATATATTGGGAGGTAAGTTTGAATGGAGAAAAACTGGGGGAACTAAAGTGTTTTAGATATCTGGGAGTGGATCTGGCAGCGGATGGTACCATGGAAGCGGAAGTGATCATAGGGTGGGGGAGGGGGCGAAAATTCTGGGAGCCTTGAAGAATGTGTGGAAGTCGAGAACATTATCTCGGAAAGCAAAAATGGGTATGTTTGAAGGAATAGTGGTTCCAACAATGTTGTATGGTTGCGAGGCGTGGACTATGGATAGAGTTGTGCGCAGGAGGATGGATGTGCTGGAAATGAGATGTTTGAGGACAATGTGTGGTGTGAGGTGGTTTGATCGAGTAAGTAACGTAAGGGTAAGAGAGATGTGTGGAAATAAAAAGAGCGTGGTTGAGAGAGCAGAAGAGGGTGTTTTGAAATGGTTTGGTCACATGGAGAGAATGAGTGAGGAAAGATTGACCAAGAGGATATATGTGTCGGAGGTGGAGGGAACGAGGAGAAGAGGGAGACCAAATTGGAGGTGGAAAGATGGAGTGAAAAAGATTTTAAGTGATCGGGGCCTGAACATGCAGGAGGGTGAAAGGAGGGCAAAGAATAGAGTGAATTGGAGCGATGTGGTATACCGGGGTTGACGTGCTGTCAATGGATTGAATCAAGGCATGTGTATGGGGGTGGGTTGGGCCATTTCTTTCGTCTGTTTCCTTGCGCTACCTCGCAAACGCGGGAGACAGCGGCAAAAAAAAAAAAAAAAAATATATTCACACACACATATAAGTATTCACTCCCCAACACATCACCAACATATAAAACTGTGTGGCAGTCTAGACTAAAGTACGCTCCACTAACTTCCAGGAGCCACTTGATGTTTCCAGGGTACTCTTGGACAAATTTATTTCGGAAGACCTGGATCATAGGGGTAGACTTGCGAGCCCATCGTCAGTGTCGCAGAGAGAGAAAAGAAAATACACTTCTGTTGTCTTCAAGAAATAGGTTTCTGTATCCCTGTTGTCTACCATCACTATAGGAGAAAACAATCTTTGCTCTGTCGTCTACTTAGCGTAATGCCAAGTCTCCCCAAAGTCATCTTCCTCCAGTCTAGGAAGTCAGCTCCCTTACACTACCGTATTGCTGTTGATTTCGGTCTTCAGGTTAAAAATCTCGCATCGCAGCCGTTCCCCAGCCAGAGTTTCATCCCTCATCGTTGACGCTCACCAGCCAAGGAAGCAAGATTAGTTCCTTCCCTTTCTGGAGTCTGTTCCAGTCACCAAATCGAGGAAGAATTATCCCGCCACTATTAGTGACATTGATCTAATGAGACAGTTAAATCCGCCCCTTTGTTCCTCCGTCCTTTCCACAGTCAATGTCCTTTCTCTCCAAAGAAAACACCAAAAATACCCCAACCTCGAAAAATAAGAAAATAACGGAATCCACCCGGCTATCACCGTCGTTCCAACAGCTTATAAAATGTCAGAATGGCTCCCCTTATTTCTCCTCGTTCTCTACCCTCATCCTGCCTGTCACGTGGCAGCCAAAGGAACGTTGGGCCCAACGCGCTAATCCAAGTCAATATGTTTTCTGGAGTGTCAGCGCTTATGTGGAAATTGTTGGGTTAAAAAAGCTTGATGATCCTGCGAAAAGATATCATGTTGGAGATTATCTCTCATATTGTCTTGTGTCGTCATGGTTAAAACATGAAAAAAAAGTCGTGTGCGTTTCTAAATCCAATGGAGAGAATATATATATATATATATATATATATATATATATATATATATATATATATATATATATATATATATATATATATATATATATGTATATATATATATAGGGATTGCGCAAAAGATGCTTGTGGCATGAGAAGAGTGGGAGGTGGGTTGATTAGAAAGGGTAGTGAGTGGTGGGATGAAGAAGTAAGATTATTAGTGAAAGAGAAGAGAGAGGCATTTGGACGATTTTTGCAGGGAAAAAATGCAATTGAGTGGGAGATGTATAAAAGAAAGAGACAGGAGGTCAAGAGAAAGGTGCAAGAGGTGAAAAAGAGGGCAAATGAGAGTTGGGGTGAGAGAGTATCATTAAATTTTAGGGAGAATAAAAAGATGTTTTGGAAGGAGGTAAATAAAGTGCCTAAGACAAGGGAGCAAATTGGAACTTCAGTGAAGGGCGCAAATGGGGAGGTGATAACAAGTAGTGGTGATGTGAGAAGGAGATGGAGTGATTATTTTGAAGGTTTGTTGAATGTGTTTGATGATAGAGTGGCAGATATAGGGTGTTTTGGTCGAGGTGGTGTGCAAAGTGAGAGGGTTAGGGAAAATGATTTGGTAAACAGAGAAGAGGTAGTAAAAGCTTTGCGGAAGATGAAAGCCGGCAAGGCAGCAGGTTTGGATGGTATTGCAGTGGAATTTATTAAAAAAGGTGGTGACTGTATTGTTGACTGGTTGGTAAGGTTATTTAATGTATGTATGACTCATGGTGAGGTGCCTGAGGATTGGCGGAATGCGTGCATAGTGCCATTGTACAAAGGCAAAGGGGATAAGAGTGAATGCTCAAATTACAGAGGTATAAGTTTGTTGAGTATTCCTGGTAAATTATATGGGAGGGTATTGATTGAGAGGGTGAAGGCATGTACTGAGCATCAGATTGGGGAAGAGCAGTGTGGTTTCAGAAGTGGTAGAGGATGTGTGGATCAGGTGTTTGCTTTGAAGAATGTATGTGAGAAATACTTAGAAAAGGAAATGGATTTGTATGTAGCATTTATGGATCTGGAGAAGGCATATGATAGAGTTGATAGAGATGCTCTGTGGAAGGTATTAAGAATATATGGTGTGGGAGGCAAGTTGTTAGAAGCAGTGAAAAGTTTTTATCGAGGATGTAAGGCATGTGTACGTGTAGGAAGAGAGGAAAGTTATTGGTTCTCAGTGAATGTAGGTTTGCGGCAGGGGTGTGTGATGTCTCCATGGTTGTTTAATTTGTTTATGGATGGGGTTGTTAGGGAGGTGAATGCAAGAGTTTTGGAAAGAGGGGCAAGTATGAAGTCTGTTGGGGATGAGAGAGCTTGGGAAGTGAGTCAGTTGTTGTTCGCTGATGATACAGCGCTGGTGGCTGATTCATGTGAGAAACTGCAGAAGCTGGTGACTGAGTTTGGTAAAGCGTGTGAAAGAAGAAAGTTAAGAGTAAATGTGAATAAGAGCAAGGTTATTAGGTACAGTAGGGTTGAGGGTCAAGTCAATTGGGAGGTAAGTTTGAATGGAGAAAAACTGGAGGAAGTAAAGTGTTTTAGATATCTGGGAGTGGATCTGGCAGCGGATGGAACCATGGAAGCGGAAGTGAATCATAGGGTGGGGGAGTGGGCGAAAATCCTGAGAGTGGAAGTCGAGAACATTATCTCGGAAAGCAAAAATGGGTATGTTTGAAGGAATAGTGGTTCCAACAGTGTTGTATGGCTGCGAGGCGTGGGCTATGGATAGAGTTGTGTGCAGGAGGGTGGATGTGCTGGAAATGAGATGTTTGAGGACAATATGTGGTGTGAGGTGGTTTGATCGAGTAAGTAATGTAAGGGAATGAGAGATGTGTGGAAATAAAAAGAGCGTGGTTGAGAGCAGAAGAGGGTGTGTTGAAATGGTTTGGGCACATGGAGAGAATGAGTGAGGAAAGATTGACCAAGAGGATATATGTGTCGGAGGTGGAGGGAACGAGGAGAAGTGGGAGACCAAATTTGGAGGTGGAAAGATGGAGTGAAAAAGATTTTGAGTGATCGGGGCCTGAACATGCAGGAGGGTGAAAGGCTGGCAAGGAATAGAGTGAATTGGATCGATGTGGTATACCGGGGTTGACGTGCTGTCAGTGGATTGAATCAGGACATGTGAAGCGTCTGGGGTAAACCATGGAAAGTTGTGTGGGGCCTGGATGTGGAAAGGGAGCTGTGGTTTCGGGCATTATTGCGTGACAACTGGAGACTGAGTGTGAACGAATGGGGCCTTTGTTGTCTTTTCCTAGTGCTACCTCGCACACATGAGGGGGGAGGGGGATGGTATTCCATGTGTGGCGGGGTGGCGATGGGAGTGAATAGGGGCAGACAGTGTGAATTGTGTGCATGGGTATATATGTATGTGTCTGTGTGTGTATATGTATGTGTACATTGAGATGTATAGGTATGTATATTTGCGTGTGTGGGCGTGTGTGTGTGTACATTGTGTATGGGGGTGGGTTGTGCCATTCTTTCGTCTGTTTCCTTGCGCTATCTCGCAAACGCGGGAGACAGCGACAAAGCAAAATAAAAATAAAATATATATATATTTATTTATTTATTTATTTATTTATCTATTTATTTATTTATTTTATTTCTTATACTTTGTCGCTGTCTCCCGCGTTAGCGAGGTAGCGCAAGGAAACAGACGAAAGAATGGCCCAACCCACCCACAGACACATGTATATACATACATGCACGTCCACACACGCACATATACATACCTATACATTTCAACATATACATATGTATACGTACTCAGACATATACATATATACACATGTACATAATTCATACTTGCTGCCTTTATTCATTCCCGTCGCCACCCCTCCACACATAAAATGACAACCCCTTCCCCCACATGCGCGCGAGGTAGCGCTAGGAAAAGACAACAAAGGCCACATTCGTTCACACACAGTCTCTAGCTGTCATGTATAATGCACCGAAGCCACAGCTCCCTTTCCACATCCAGGCCCCACAAAACTTTCCATGATTTACCCCAGACGCTTCACATGCCCTGGTTCACTTCATTGACAGCACGCCGACCCCGGTATACCACATCGTTCCAGTTCACTTATTCCTAGTACGCCTTTCACCCTCCTGCATGTTCAGGCCCCAATCGCGATAAAAAAAAAAAAAAAACTCCCTCGATACCTGCCCATAAAAGGTGCGCCATAGGCCTACTGGGCTCCTTAGGGTGGGTCACAGACAGAAAGAAAACGTCGAGATAATGATACTGTTTGATGAGATGCGCTCATAGTTGGTCACCTCTCTCTCTCTCTCTCTCTCTCTCTCTCTCTCTCTCTCTCTCTCTCTCTCTCTCTCTCTCTCTCTCTCTCTCTCTCTCTCTCTCTCTCTCTCTAACCAAAACAGATTCTTTTTCAAGAGATAACAGTCTGGTGATAAAGTTTTCTCCCTGCCGGAATGCAATATTCTCGATGAGTAATTATGTGAGGCTTTCCAAATTGCGGTTTAAAGCGAAAAGAAAATTAGGAAATAGCACAACGATGCAATTAACATTTTACACACACACACACACACACACACACACACACACACACACACACACACACACATACACTCACTACACCACGGGCCTCCGTGGTGTAGTGGATAGTTTTAATGACCACGAGTCAGCACGGGCCAGTCAGGAGTCGGGCCCGCATGGGTTCGAATCGATGGATTATACCTGCCTTAGGGATGGGGTGTGTTTATGTGTATGTGCATACACAAATAGGAATAAAGGCATTGCAAATATACACAAGGCTAAGAAACGGGGTAACACAATTATAAAACTCTCTCTCCTTAACATACAAATAGTAATCACAATTGATCGACAAACACAGAGGGGATCTCCCCAGACTGCAGAGCTATTTTCAGGATTTTGGAGGATAAACTTAGTAAGGTAATGCACGCGGACAGCATACATAGGTCTGAAGTATTGCATTGTGATACAGAAGGTTCAAAACGGGGGTCCACGATTGTAAGACTCCAACCCGTCCAGTGCAAATTGGTAATTACACAGACCCTTGTAAAAATGCATGATATGACCACTTGCAGGTGGTCTCGCATATCTGTTGTGGGGGCCAACAGATGGAAATTGTGGCCCTGCTGTGGTGACTAGCAGGGGGTACCGTGCTCCTGTTGTGGTAACATGCAAACGTAGCATGCTCCTGCTGTGGTGACAAGCAGGGGTCCTGTGTCCCTGCTGTGGTGACAGGCAGGGGCACCGTGTTCCTGCTATAGTGACAAGCAGAATTCCTGGTGTCCTTTTTGTGGCATCTAACAGAGGTTTCATGCCCCGTACTTTGATGGGTAGCACGCGATCACTTGTCACTTCTTTAGTGGCCAGCAGATGGTCCTGTTCCCCTGTTGTGGAGGCCAGTAGAGGGTCCTGCGTCCCTGTTATGGTATCCAGCAGGGGTTCACTTTTCCTTGCTCTGGTGGCCAACACAGAGGTGAAGGTGATAAGGAAATAAGGTAAGGAAATGAGGGAAATGAATCAAGGTCAAGGGTAAAGGGAGATTGGTTCATAAGAACACAACCAGGAAAGAATGAACTTTGTTAGAGGAAAAAATCCTCTTAAATGAAAACAGTTTACAGTTAAAGGAAATTTAATGATCAGTTAAGGGAAATTACTCGGAGAATAATTTGTCTGGCTATAAATTACCCCTTCAACCGTTAATTAGACACGGTAATTTACAGCTAGTTTAATTTAGCCACGAAAACAGCGTGAAAAAAATGGAATTAGACAACAAGAGCCTCGGTCAAACTTTATACATTCCTGGGTTAGGTGAACCCGTAAGTCACATCCTTTAATCCGGTCATCAGTGTCATACATAGAAATTTTTCTCAGTCCGGTCAGGAGATGAAAAGGACAGCCTTAAGGGTCATACATGTGCATCAGGTAGTAAAAGTTGTTCTCAAAGTTGACATAACCATGTGAAGCTCACAAGGTGAAGGCCAAGTCTCGAGAGTGTGGCAGCATGAGCAGGATGAGTGGTCAGTATGAGAGGTTTGGTAATATGAACAGTAACACAGTGTGAGGAAACCGAGTTCCATTAGTATTTCCAAGGACGTCACTCGCTTTGATCAGATGTTAAACATAGGTATGATGACGTCACCATCTCGTGAGGGCTGGTAAATCTGGGAGGCCACATGTCATGGTTAGGAGTCATTCTTGGATCCATAAACCTCCCTGGCGTTTAGGGTCACAGGCCATTTTGGGTCACACAATTTTTTTTTTCTTGATCAGGCGAACTAAAGAAATTTCCAAGACATCGTACTCGTTGATGAGGTAACAGAGGACAAGGGTATTCACGATTTCAGGCTGCAACTAATCGAAGTGGTAGAGGTTAAGTGTAAAGTTAGAGAAAACTGAACAGGAAAGTAGATCGTGGAGGAGTGAGAAATTATGATTAGGAGATGGAGAAAGAGGGAGGGTTGTATGTGTATATGTGTGTGTGTGTGTGTGTGTGTGTGTGTGTGTGTGTGTGTGTGTGTGTGTGTGTGTGTGTGTAAAGAAATAAACAATGAAATGTTATTGTTGGTTCGTTAAGAATACACAAATATGTAGATGGACTTACGGAAAATTTTCATCATTAGAATTTTGAGTAAACGTATATGAGAGAGAGAGAGAGAGAGAGAGAGAGAGAGAGAGAGAGAGAGAGAGAGAGAGAGAGAGAGAGAGAGAGAGAGAGAGAGAGAGAGAGAGAGAGATTACAATGATAGAAAAACTAAGACTGCAAAACAAGGAAGTACTCGTGTTATTCCGTGAGAAATTATCGTCCACTGTAGCAGCTTTCTCAAGAAAGTAGACTTAGATGATCGATCAACTTCAGACTTCCAAGAGGGAGACTGAAAATTGTATTGGCCAGAGATTCCTCGATAGATTAATTGACTTTTAGAGGTTTAAGGTAGCTTAGCTGGGATTACTAGGCGGCATCTGTGTATCTATACTTCTTTTTATGTTTTTAGACGTTTATTGGAGATTATGAAGTAGTTTCCAAGAGGTTTTTAATCACAGAACTTTATAAGTTTTACTGAAAGCTTCATTAACGGTTTTTGAGGTTTATGAAAGAGGTTTCAGTAAAGTTCAGTTTCATGAGAGAAGTTTCAAAATGTTTCATGTAGGCAGCATGGATAACCTGTTTTTCATCTGGCTTTTAGTGGAATCCAGAAAGTTTCGCAGAATTTCATGAACTTTATAAGAGCGTCAATCTTCACCCCAGAGTCTCCAGTAATGCTCGTGAACTCTGGAAGGGTCGACCACTTCAACAAGGTCTTCCCACTTGGATCATTTCAGCCAATCCATTTCCGATAGATCCGCTCTAGTTTAGGACTCCTCAGGATGGTCATTCCGGCCAACTTATAAAAGATATGCCACTCTAGCCAGATAAGTCCAGTCAGGTCACCCTGGAGACGAGAGAAGAGTAAAAGAAAGGTTTGTTTCAAAGCTGATAACGAGATAAGAAAGATGTGGACGGAAAATTATAAGGACATATAAAGGCAAGACGACTACATGGAATTGAAGTCGATATCATGATGGAAGGTAGGCAAAGATTCTGTAATTCCATGCGATTCCGAGATAATCTATTGACCAGGAGCATTTTCGTGCCCTTCCTCTATCACTGTAGACTCCCATCTTTAGTGCAAACTTCTTTTATGTTTTTTCTCGCTGCCGATGTTATTTTACAAAAGATGATTTTCAGGCCCCCTTCTGTTTCATTCGCTTTTCCTCTTTTTCATCATCCACCAACTTTCGCTTTTCCTTTAAGTTTTTCTTTAGTAAATTTTCTCTTATGCAACTATAAGTCCCATGGTAGGATCCTTCGTTATTGAAATTGGATAGCATGAAGAGATAGAAGTAGAAGAATAAGGAAGAATAGAAGAATAAGGAAGAATAGAAGAATAGAAGTAAGAAAAAAGAACAGAAGTGAGTGAGACAGCGAGAGGAGTTTAAAAGTCGTTCAGCGAGAAATTATCCACTGGCAAGGAAATGGAGACCAGTAACAACCCAGCAACGATGAGAGTATAAACTGACGTGGAGAGGACAGGGGAATCACAATGGGGGTTACTAGACTTTGCATGATATCATTAGCAGAGGGTGAAAGTATCTTGTATGTCGTGTCATCGTAATTGCACGTAATACCCAGCTAGTTTTTCCTGTTACAGATCCGTTCTCCGAATGCCCATTCTTAGCCTGGCTTCACTAGAATACCTGATGAAATCTAATTGATTCACAATAGCAGTCTATCTTGAGTCTGTAAGCGTAAGGTTGGGAACTAACTATCCTTCAGAGATTGGGTTCATCTGCGTCTCCTCTCGTCTGGTGGATCTCTACGAGATTGAATGATCTTTACAGACTCGATCGTCAAGGATGCAAGACTAGTTTCCTCTGGATCATCCTCCTTGAAGTTGCGAAGTTTGTCCTACAATGGGGCCAGACCTCTCAAAGTTGATTTCCAGCGATGCTGCTCGGGCCTGTGTGTAATTTCGTATTTTTAATCACCTTTTTGCATTGTACGGGGAGATAGTGTGTGTGTGTGTGTGTGTGTGTGTATGTGTGTGTGTGTGTGTGTGTGTATGTGTGTGTGTGTAATAGCTCTGAAGTGTTCGTTTACGTGTAGCAAGAAATTGCCAACTGCACCTAGAAGGGCATCCACTATACTGCACCAAAACACCCAGCGACCCTTCTCATAAGCCGTTGGCACGCTGCCTGCTTAGAATGCCCCCTGACTCACCACTTAACCACCGTTCGGCACACTTTTGCTTTTTATTTCTAAAATTCTCCTCTTGCTAGAGTGACATTTTTTCTTAAAGTGATCCAGCATCACCAGTGTACATCATGGGGAACCGTAATGAAAGGCAGAGCATCAAACAAAACTGTTTACCTCTGCTTTTGTTGCTCTCTTCTACGGCGTCGTTCCACACCCGTAGCCTTTCAACTCCCGTGAGGAAACATCTTTTTACAAGCCTTAATTAACACTGAGGTCGCTGCCAGGTGTTAACCAGGAAACAATTTACACCTGGATCTGTGCTGTGTCATAGGGAGGGATGAGGAGGTGCGCCAACACCACCACTGCAGTTCCTAGGAGAGGAGCTAATGAGGTGTACTGTATATAGTGTAGGTCAAGTTAGTGTTACTATTATTATGATGTACGACGCGAACCTTGAGCATGGCGAAGGGAAGACTCCCTGGAATGTGATGCACGATGACATGACCGTTGCGCACGGCGACGGGAAGAGCCCTGGGGGTATGATTCAAGGCCACGCCATCATACGTAACCATCGTGCTTTAAGGGACGTATCGACGTACCCAATGGATTTCGACAAGTGCAGGTCTGGTTGGTAATACAGTAGCAAAAGCATTTGAAAACCCTCAATGGATGAAGGAACTAAGACAAGTTGAGAGAGAGAGAGAGAGAGAGAGAGAGAGAGAGAGAGAGAGAGAGAGAGAGAGAGAGAGAGAGAGAGAGAGAGAGAGAGGAGAAGGAGGGGCAGTAATATTAACAAAGGCAGACATTTCTTTACAGAAAGGTTTTCTGTATTGTTCTACAACTTAAGAGTTTGAGTTTGCTCTTACTTTGTTTCACAGGTACAAATCCATATACGGATATTTACGTAACACTGTAGAAATATTTATCACTGTGTTTTTTGATATTGGGAGAAGAGGAAGAAGAAGAAGAAGAAGAAGAAGAAGAAGAAGAAGAAGAGAGAGAGAGAGAGAGAGAGAGAGAGAGAGAGAGAGAGAGAGAGAGAGAGAGAGAGAGAGAGAGAGAGAGATTTTATTAGTTAAGAGAACATGATATCTATCTCATTTACTAAAGAGATTGAATTACTGCAAGCAACTGCAGCTCCTGTTGTCTTTCTGGTGCACGCTCATTATACCTTGTCCTCTGCACCGAGACTTGTTACTTCCGACTGCTAGATATATTTAGAATATTTCTCCCTGATAGTAGACGGTAGGTAGGTAGGAAAGTATGCAGTGGGTGATAGGTAGTAGGTCGTAGGTCGTAGGTAAGTGTTAGGTGGTAGGCAGCCACCGACCAGAGAAATATATTACCAGTACTACTCGCCTGGGTATCGGGAGGGCTGGTGGCAACTGCGCAATGAGCCACCACTTCGGTGGATGTCAGGTGTAACTCCTCTGGCTTAGGTATAGTAGTTTTTCTTTTACTATTGTGCATCAGCCATACGTGGGCAGCTGGCTTTCACTCCACACACTTATATACACATCCCCTTCCCATACGTAACACTTTATAACAGGTAATTCACACGTTTCCTTCGTATCAACACGATAGCCCTGCATATGGGCGAAATCTCGTCATAAGTACTCGTAAGTATTTCTCTCTCTCTCTCTCTCTCTCTCTCTCTCTCTCTCTCTCTCTCTCTCTCTCTCTCTCTCTCTCTCTCTCTCTCCACAAACACACACGCCGCTTAGGCCATTGTTATGGCTCCCAGTGTGAGATTAATTTTTCCAAATTACGAGGCAGATGTCGAGGTTCTTTCCCCCATAACTGGTCCAAAATCCATACTGGTGTGGAGAGAAGAGAGAGGGAGAGAGAGAGAGAGAGAGAGAGAGAGAGAGAGAGAGAGAGAGAGAGAGAGAGAGAGAGAGAGGGGGGGGGGGGGATCTTAGAAGGCGTCTATATGAGCGACTGCTTCTGCTTTTCTAGATATTCTGGGAAAGTAGCGTCCCCAAGAGGCCATATAGGGCACGCATGGTTATTCTAAATGAATATGGCTTGTTATGATGATGTTTTTACGCCATCTCTTTTTCTGTGATAGCCGACAGTCTGTTCGTATTTAAAACTAATACGACATTGGCGGTGCATGCAAACGGGCAGTGTAATTAAGACAGTAATATGCGCAGGATGGTGTGAGGGCCTTTAAACATCTGGGCAGGTGAGGAACATGTGCACTGATTTGCTAAAGCAATGGCCGACCGGTGGCCGGCTGCCACGCCTCCTTGTATCAGGGTTTTCCTCTGCCGAAAAACTTTCCAACACTCACGGCCATGTTTACATAGACAGACAGACAGTAAGACAGGTAAATAGATGGACATACAGAGAAACGACAGACGGATAGATAGATAAAGATACCTTGCACTTTCTCCTCCTCCTCCTCCTCCTCCTCCTCCGTCCTCCTCCTCCGTCCTCCTCCTCCTCCTCCTCCTACTTTACCTTTCTCTTCCTCTCTCCTCCCCCAGTTGGTCCTCCAGGCCGCGTCAAACAGCAGGTGCTTCCCATGTTCCATATTTACGACAGTGTCCCAACAGTCACATGAAAAGAACGGCTTCTGTCTCGGAGGAACACCGGTGGCTATGGCTTTACGGAAGAGCCACCTGAGGGAGGTGAATATCACGGAGTAACCATGTATCTTGCAGGAAGGAAAAAAAAAGAGAAGGGCGAATAGTACAGCCATTTGCAGGACAGAGGAGGAGGAGTAACTATTTAACAGCGCAAAAGGTAGTCACGGAGAGAAACAGGCGGGTATACTTTGTTTTCTTACGTTGGTTTTTGCACACGTGTCTATCTCCACACCTTTGACTGTAACCTTACCTTACGTAACCGTTATAATTGTTCCAGACAACTACCCCCACAACTGGGTCTGGGACCTTGCCTTGCCTTACGTATACCTTACGATGGTTCTGGAGTTCTTCTGCCTAGTAACTCCATCTGGGATCTTATCTTAAATTACAACACCTTACAATATTTTGAAGGCCATTCTACCCCCACAACTCATCTTAATGGTAATGGTAATGGTAATAAAAAGTGTGGTTGAGAGAGCAGAAGAGGGTGTTTTGAAATGGTTTGATCACATGAAGAGAATGAGTGAGGAAACATTGACCAAGAGGATATATGTGTCAGGGGTGGAGGGAACGAGAAGTGGGAGACCAGATTGGAGGTGGAAAGATGGAGTGAAAAAGATTTTGAGAGATCGGGTCCTGAACATGCAGGTGGGTGAAAGTCGTGCAAGGAATACAGGGAATTGGAACGAAGTGGTATACCGGGGTCACGTGCTGTCAATGGATTGAACCAGGGCATGCGAAGAGTCTTGGGTAAACCATGGAAAGTTCTGTGGGGCCTGGATGTGGAAAGGGAGCTGTGGTTTCGGTCCATTATGCATGACAGCTAGAGACTGAGTGTGAACGAATGGGGCCTTTGTTGTCTTTTCTTAGAGCTACCTCTCTCGCGTGCGGGGGGAGGAGATTGTCATTTCATGTGTGGCTGGGTGGCGAAGGGAATGAATAAAGGCAGCTAGTATGAATTATGTACATGTGTATATATATATATATATATATATATATATATATATATATATATATATATATATATATATATGTATATATATATATAAATGGGGGTGGGTTGGGCCATTTCTTCCGTCTGTTTCCTTGCGCTACCTCGCAAACGCGGGAGACAGCAACAAAGCAAAAAAAAAAAAAAAAAAAAAAAAATATATATATATATATATATATATATATATATATGTATATATATATATGTATATATATATATATATATGTATATATATATATATGTATATATATATATATATATGTATATATATATATGTATATATATATGTATATATATATATATATATGTATATATATATATATATATATATATATATATATATGTATATATATATATATATATATATATATATATATATATATATATATATATATATATATATATATATATATATATATATATATATATATATATATATGTATATATATATATGTATATATATATGTATATATATATATGTATATATATATATGTATATATATATATGTATATATATATATGTATATATATATATGTATATATATATATATATGTATATATGTATATATATATATATATATATATATATATATATATATATATATATATATATATATATATATATATATATATATATATATATATATATACTTAGAAAAGCAAATGGATTTGTATGTAGCATTTATGGATCTGGAGAAGGCATATGATAGAGTTGATAGAGATGCTCTGTGG